>NW_027282105.1:52500-112500 GCF_046629955.1 Centroberyx affinis | reverse complement strand
GCATAGAGAGCAGCAGTTCTCAGAAACTGTAAAATAGTTCCATATGTGAACCATTAAAAACGGTTTTATGTTATTAGGATTTCAACACATAATCCTTTTCTAAACAGGTTGAAACCCTGATAATGGATGTTCACTGCTTTTGGTTTTGATGTTGGAGCTGTGATGTGACGTAGTGATAAGACAAAATAATCTTTGTCCTTAGAGGATTAGTGAGACATCAGTTTACGATTAATAGGTTAATGGAAGTTAAGTGAATTACGGTAATTAGCTTTATGGGTGTGAGTGAGTGAGTGAGTGAGTGAGTGAGTGAGTGAGTGAGTGAGTGAGTGAGTGAGTGAGTGTGCGTGTGTGTGTGTTACCTCTCTGTTATCCAGATCAGCTTGAACCAGAGTGCCCTTGAAGCAGGGCTCCACGTAACGAACATAGTCACTGTACTGGAGGGAGAGCGAAAATATATAATCAATGATCAATCAACCAATCAATCTGTAAAATAATAATAACAATAACAATAACAATAATAATACAAATAATAAGAATTATTATTATAACAACAACAACAACAACAACAACAATAATAATAATAATAATAATAATTAATATTTGTGATTATTTTAATATTTCTGTATAATCTATTGCTGTTGTATTAACATAAATTATGTTGTATGTCTGCTTTGACATTTCCAAAAGTATTCTGTTGTTGAAGTTCATGTTCTGGATACACGGCTTTTGTATTGCTGGGAAGTTATATGTACATGCGCATGTCAATATAATTTTGTAATTATTCACTCTATTTCATATTTTATTTAATCATTATTTATGTAAGTAGGTAAGGTTCAAGTTTAAAGTCAGAACTCAGGTCAGTAATTTAAATTTCCTAATTTCCTAACCAAACATATCCATTGATAAAAAGGCCAAAGGTAATAATAAAACAGCTATCTGATTTTCATTTTGGTTATTGCACTAAGCATGATAGTATTGCTTTAAATTCTGTGTAAAAACAGCTTAAGCACGGAGGATTTGCAGGCGGCGTATGATTACACACACAGTAATACCAGGATATATCCTGCTTAAACCATGCTTATTACATTGATTTACAGTTGTAGAGCTACACTCTGCCAAAATCCTGGAAACACAAAAAAAAAATAAGAAAAATAAAAATTGAAGCTTTGATATTATTATTAGAAATGAATGCCTGATATGAATTAAATGTTGCAAGCATGTGTGTGGGTGTGTGTCTGTCCTTTTCCAAGTGTTCCATGTGTTTACCTCTGTCTGTGTACTTGTGTACTAGCTTGTTTGTCCTTAACAGTGTGTGTGGTGTGTGGTGGGGGGTGTGTGTGTATGTGTATGCGTGGTTGGGTGAGTGCATTTGTGTGTTAGGGTGTTAATCTCTATCCCACGCTGATGAGGACTTAGACAAAGTCTGGTGAGTCTGAGACTGCCCACGTGTGTGTGTGTGTGTGTGTGTGTGTGTGTGTGTGTTTGATGAGTTTACGTGAACTTACAGCTATGATGTTAACAAAGTCATTTTCTCCCAGTGTGTCCAGTATTGTATTGATGGTGTGTTTGGCTATGGTCAGTCTCAGTCCCTTCATACTGCCACTAACATCCACCACTATCACCACGTCTTTAGGAGAAGTGGCTGCCTGGATGTACCTGGAGAGAGAGAGAGAGAGAGAGGGAGAGAGAGAGGGAGAGAGAGGTGATAGGGATTCAAATACAATGTAAATTAAATAACACTTATTCATGAAAACAAACCATTATATGTCAGTAGATCGAGCACGGCAGACAGAGGTCAAGCCTTATCCTTTTTCTACTTCCCTCCTTCCTTCCCCTCATCCCTTTATTCTCATCCCCTGGTGTTCCAAGCTTGTTTGCGCAAACGAGATTCACGACCCCCCGCTCTGCGGCAGCCCTGATTCTCTGTACTTCCACGAACCTGACAGACTTCCTGCAACCTGACTGTCTGATTGACCCTATTGTCATGGAAACAGAGAGCCTTAATCCAGGTTTTAATTGACTGGTCGACTGAGTCTGGTGATTGACAGGATTAAAGCAGAAGTGATTTGTCAGTTGCAGCATAATACCTATGGCTGTTAGTAAAACTGCTAATGTACCTAAATCAGAATTTCACAGGACAAAATGTTTGTTCTAATGTGTCAGTAGAGCAAATATTAATTTTAAGGCTATATAAGATGTATTGTTATTAACAAGTCTTTAACATCTTGCTAGTTTTTAATATAAAGATGCATGTGTTGAAGGAAGACACAACTGATGAGTCTCTTCACCTCTTTCCAGAGATGTGGCTAATAGGGTCTAACAGGTTGCTTGGGTCAGGGAGGCACGGATAGCGTGAAAGAGGTGTTACAAACACCATAAGGTGTGTGTGTGTGAGTGTGTGTGTGGACGGGCGCTAATTCCCAGGACAGCAATGAAAACCTGAGTGCTCATGGAAAGTACTGGTGAGCTTAGGTCAGATTAGGACAGTTCTTAGTGAGCGGAAGGTACGTTGGTCTGGAGGTAGGGAAACTGACTAATAAAAGATACTAATGATAATAATGATGGATAAGCATTTATTCTTTTCTATTCTATTGTAGTCTGTGCTGGATTGTTGCTTCAGGTCCCAGTGCTGAAGTGTCTTTGAGCATGGCACTGAACCCCACCCTTCCCCAGAGGAAGTTGACCCTGTGGTTTCACCCTTAATGAAATACATACATGTAGGAGGTTAGTGATCTAATACTGATCCAGTTACCTTGTGTAAACTGGCCAATAAAGTAATCTTAGTCTTAATTTCCCGGGCAACAGAAGGTTTATGCACCGTCTCACCTGCCAGCAGAGTTTTTTCAGACAGAGCCTGCACAGGACACCGGAGGATTTTAGGTAAAATCCCATCATGGGAAGTCAGGGTAGAAAATGACCACCTGCCACCCGCCAAATGCTGGTAAATCTGTCCTGTGGCGGGTAAGATTATCGACTCTATCAGCCTCCTGCCATCATTTGGAGGTTGTATGTTATCCCACAAATCTAGTTGGCCAGTAAAATAGTTTAAATGGATGGTTAAGTTTGGCATTGACCAATCACTGTCCAACAGAAACTTTAATGTGTTGAAAACGTTTTGCTTACCACCTCTGTCAAACCCTCGATTCTGCCTCTCTACTCACTATCCATTTCTAATGTTTTCCTTCTGATGGTAAGGAAGGAGATTTCTGACTTTAGAAGGCTAGGTGAGGACATGAGCTATCGTCATCAGAGCAAAACATTTGTATTCATGATTCATATGCATCCAGCAGATGGGAAAAAAGAAGGGTTTCCTTCCAAATTGAGATTTTCAACATTTGAAAAAAGTGACAACTACTTGAAAGAAATCCTCCAAAAATTTGATCAAGGTATTTTCTCAAGGATAACAGGTAACTGACGTCATTGGTTGACAAAACACTTTTACAGAATAGATGCTCTATATTTTAGAAATACCGAATGGAGAACTGTAAGCAATGTTTTTGACCCAAAATGGATATATAGCATTTTGCAATAGAACTCTTCATACTTGGATCCTGATAAGCACAGCCTTAAACAGAGCTGCAAACATTCATAAGGCACCAACAAGGGGGTGAGAATGAGGGACGGCCTTACCAGTTCCTGTTCCTGCAGTCAAAGGTGACAACGCCGTTCTCATCCGGAGTCCACTGGATCCCTGGAGAGAGAGAGAGAGAGAGAGAGAGAGAGAGAGAGAGAGAGAGAGAGAGAGAGAGATTCTAAAATTGGTGACAGAGCTGCTTTATTGTTTGGGTTTGTGAATGTGAACTGGGGAAATGGATTTCTGGATAGTTGGTTGAATGGATGATGTATGACTGTCAGATGGATGGATGGATGGATGACAGATGGTTAAATGAGGGAGTGATGGATGAGACAGTGAAGCTGTGTCACAAATCCTTTCCTAATTACTCCTCTATACACACATACACACACGCACACATGCACACACACACAGGACAGAATACATTCTAGCTGAGACTGAGTCATCACGATTGACTTACAGTTAACTGCATTGTCAGTTGCTGTGTAAGTATCCTGCTTGTCTCTAGCTGGATGTTTTCCTACACTTCATTTAACTTTGTTTTAGCATTGTGCCAGCACAGGAGAAGATATTGTCAAACGGGACAGCCTGGCCTCATGGAATTTTGTGAAATGAGCACCATGCCCTAAAATGCTTAACATGCTCTGTGCATGAAAAGCAAGAAAACATAATTCGTCAAATCCTTCATCAAAGCAAGATGAGCCATTTTACACACTCTACAATCAATATCGTATTGTTGACTTTTACATGACTGAGCTGTAGTCCTACATTTTCTACAACCTGAATCTCCACACCAATACTAATATTTAAATCATTGGGCATTTTAATTAGGCATTTTAAGTCAGTATGCTTAAATAGGGGTTAATGTAGTTAGGCTGTATGGACTACTCTTCCTTTCCTTCATGCTCCTCACTCTCAGAAGTCTTCTGATTGGTTAGTAAGCCGATTATTAGTACCAATTTTGGCAAGTCAGTATGTATATTTTCTCTGGTCTCTTCAGATCTGAACAGGCTTTAATGGTTCTTTGACTAGAGGAAGAGGAGGGATTTTGTGCTGCTGTCCTTCTCTTTGTCAAGTAGCGAGTGGCAACCACTCCTGTCGTTCCCTCTGTCTCAAGCTCATCCTCAGAGGTTTTCACACTGTTCAGGGAGGCTTGTCTCTTTGATGCTGACAACTATAGGACTGGGATTCTGGAGCATCTCAGACGAGGTGGTTGTTCCTTGTTGTTGTTGTATCGGGAGTCTTATCAACCACCATCTTGTGAATCTTACCTTTATACATCAAGTTTGTGTGTATGTGTGTGTGTGTGTGTGTGTGTGTGTGTGTGTGTACCTGGGTACAGCCTGAAGAAGCCTGTAGCGCTACCAAAGTACTGCCAAGTAAGAGTCGGATCTTTCTGGAAGTTATCGATGAACACGTCATTCAGAGCTTCAGACATATACACTCCATTCAGAATATCTGTATCTAGAGAGGGGGGGGGGGGGGGGGGGACAAGAGGAATTCAATAGAGATCATATATTCGAATATACTGATGTTTTATTGGCAATCAGATGTGAATGCATACAGTTTGTGTGAGGATTTGTGTGTGTGTGTATGTGGTTGTATGTTTGTGTGTGCATGCATGCGTACCTTTATTGTAGACATTAGTAGGAACTTGTATGTCACTCTGTTGTGTGTTGACTGGCAGTTTATTAAAGTGTTCATTTTCCTCCAGAAGGAATTCTCCTCCCAGCGGCACTGCATTCCCATCCTCATCCACCGTGTTGATCAACATGGAGTTAAAGTAGTCAAACTAGACGGGACGGCAGAGGATTATGAGATAATTAGTCTGTTTTGTTGTTAAATGACATCAATTTCTGCACATTTCTTGGAGTTAGATGATGATAAAATGCTTAGACGGTGGATTCTCTGTGGCACACGGCCTGTGAAAACCTCAACATAGTTTGCATGTTTGATACTTTGCATGTTTATAATATGTTTAATCCCTACTGCAGTATGATGCAGGGATGTGTCATGTCAGCCCATGTGGCCTATGCAACTAGACAGTATGACGTTTAAATAAAAATATATATAATTTATCAATGACATATATAAGTTATTAGTGTTAATGTAAAGTTATCACAGTTAACCGACAGTTACCAACGCATGTGTACTGTCTGAGAAGTTTTCTTCAAAGTAGTGTGCATACATAAGAATAAAAACTGAAGAAACCACAAAAGATCAATAACTGTAGACTATACAGAGGAGAATGTGATCATACTTCAGCTTTCAATAGTAGTTTTACAGTTTAAGAAATGTTATGTTCTCACATACCTCTAGGGTTTCGTTGTACTCGTGGTAAAGATCAGCATCTTCTGCCGCTTCTGCTAACCTCTATGGTAAAAAACACAACAAGTTAAGGATACACTGTGACCACTTAATTGCCCCATGTTGGATACACTAAGTATTGAATCAAGTCCCAAGTTCACAGATTAAATATATTGCTGTGAGAAAAACACTACAGTCTTGTTTAAATCATAGTTTTATCGACGTCATGCTTGCAAAACAGCTCAAAATGCTCAAAATGACCCAGCAGTATAGCATTTTCTGACATTAATTGGTTTCCATAAATGTCCCTGTGTGTGTGTGTGCGTGTGTGTGTGTGTGTTAGTACCTTGACAGATTTCATCTTCCTCCCAAGCATCTCCTCCATCTCCTCAGCAAACTTCTTCACCAGCTCCTCCCCGTCCACTTCCTCTATCCTCACCACGCCCTCGATATCCTTGTATTTCTACAACACAGTCAGTTAATTAGTAACTAAGTTAGTTTGTTAGTTAAAAATGCTTTCCATCTACCTCTAATGCCATTGTATTTCAACAACACAGTTAGATTAGGCATTTCTAGGCATTTAGCTGACACTCTCTCATCCAATGAGTGTTCAGTGCCTTGCTGAAGAACACCTGGCTGTCGAACACATTTCTTGTTGTGGGGATCAAACCTGTGACCTTTCGCTCTCTCTACCCACTCAAGGTGAATATTTTGTTTTTTCCCATGAGTATCCCCAGTGGGAATTGAACCTCTAACCCTAGCGGTGCACTATCTATTGAGCTACAGGACCAGAACATCTCCTTAATCCTATAAGGTATTAGAATCAAAAATCCTAAATACAGACACACAATGGGGTTTCCTGGTATATAACGATGGAAAATAATACACACACAGATCCATACCGACCCACACACACCCACTAAAGGGGTATCCTGGTATTATACAATGGAAATGAAAACACACACCCTCACACTGGTAGCACTCACACACACACACACAATACAGATACAGTACAGACTGGGGTCAAGCCCTGGCTTCATCCCCTCCCTAGGGCCCCTCTCTCTCCCTAATCTCTTGTGAGCCAGTGTGACAGAAAACCTTCTAGTTCTAAAAAGACTGTTTCATCCAGACAACCCGCTTTGCAGGTCGTCTGTACTATATGTTTTGAAAGAGTTTTATGAACCCTAGGGTTAAAATCAGTCCTCAGTTTTCATAAAGATGGCTTTTCAGCAATCAAAAGCAGCCTGATTTTGAGATTGCTGCTCATTTTTGAAATCACACAGTGGCTCTGAAGGGTTTAATGGGAGCCGAGGGTCATGTATCTTACTTGTCCATGTATCTTATCTGTCCAAAAAGACAGATTTTCATTAATCAAGACAAAAACTTATTTTCAAATTGGTGCCAATTTGAATTGAAACTACATGTTTTGAATGAGTTTTATGAAACATTCACATCATAAATATTTTGTTTCTCCAATCAAAAAAATCGTTATCATACATTGTGTTATATAAAATTTCCACTATGGATTGAGTAGAATTGACGGCATAAAGTGTTTTGCAGTTAGTTTGAGAGGTGTATACAGTATGTTCTAAGGGTTCGTGTCTATCTTTCTCTGTTGTTACAGTGTAAAATATCCACCCTGAAAAATAATACTGACCAACAGGTTGGGAAATTAAAACCTGCCATCAGTCTACAACTTTTTGATTTAAGGGTCCTAGTCCTATTGAGCCGGTGGACAGAAAAGTTAATCTCCTGCACTGCTGATGAATGTAATATTAATCATGACAGGTGACAGACTCTCGGTAAATGTTTGTTTTGGTGATGGACTCATATTCCATTGCCTTCAATAAGACAATAACCTTTCCATTACACAGTGTGTTGATTTACTAGTAACTCAAATACAGATTCATTTCATGGGGTTGTGGCAGCCTAGACGTTAAAGAAATGGGCTTGTTACCGGAAAATCACTAGTTTGAATCCCAGACTGACTGGGTAGGGAGAAGTGCCCTAGAGCAAGGCACTTACTCCCACAAACAACACAACCTTTTATAGTGGTAAGCAACGGTTCCACACTGGAACCATCTTTGGTGGCCCATGCTCCTAAAAATGAATTCATACCACCTAGAAAATTTTCTGTTTTCATTTTCACAGATCATGCTCTTAAATTTCTTTCACAAGAGAAAGAAAAAGCCAGAGACAGGGAGAGGGACATAAAGAGAGACAGACAGACAGACAGACAGAGACTGATAAACAGCTATAAAATGAGAGTAGAGATAGTAAAGTCGCAGAGACTACTGCAAATAATCATAAAAAACCCTTCGCAATGGAAGTAAAGCTCCGACCTTCCTTATGATCTTCAAACATAAACTCAGCCAGTCAATATCCCCATCCGGTCCGCTCAGGAAAAAAGACAATCACCAAATGTCCCACAGATAACGAGAAAGTATTGATTACACAGTGGTGGGTGATTAATGGGTTCTTGTTGCCAAGATTAAATTAATGCACTGGATGAATTTTACACACCAGTGGCTTAATAAAAAGAAACAATATACCTATAAAAATATACCGGCAGCATGTCTGAAGCAAACATTAAGTGCTATTTAGTATTGTTCTGATACTTATTACTGATTACAGATGATTGTATTATTGCATTATCTGTTGTATTCTTTCCAAGGCACCGAAACCCAGCTGCTCCTGTATGGAGTTAGGACAGTGACTTTAGTATTTGGTATTGAAAAAAAAAAAGTTGGCAACGTATTTGGAATTGGGAAAAAAAATGCCATTGAAAAACAGGACATCGGCAGAGAAAAAAAAAATTCACCTGAAAAAACCCCAAAAACATTGGCATTGAAAATCTTTAATTGAAAATAGTATGAATTGGAATTGGAAAAAAAATCTTGGCATAAAAAAATGAAATAAGAAAAATAAAACAATGGCATCAAACATTGGCCATACACTCACAATCTTTTTTTTTTTTTTCCAATACCAAATACAATGCCAACTTTTTTTTTTGTCTCTGTCTGTCTGCTTGGTTTGCTGACTGTCTCTCTGTCTTTCTCTCAGCCAGCCAGCCAGTCAGTCAGTATTAAGTACTGCGTGGTTTCTCGCTGTAGAACATTGTTTCTAAGCCATGAGGTCGACAAAGGTTAATCCACTCTGCAACACGCACACACACGCACACACACGCACACACACACACACACACACACACAAAGGACTACAGACTGTGCTGTGTGTTTTTGAAAGAAATGGGTGGGAGCAGATATTTTGCAGCTAGGTTGGTGGAAGTTTTGCGCTGTAAAAACAATATTTGATTGCTAAAACAAAGGTATGGAGAGAGAGAAACATGGAGGACAGTGAGCAAAATAGAGAGGTAGGGTACTGTAGAGGGAGATGGTCAGTAAGGTGCATGTCTATGTGGACATACAGTACATGTGAGTATTATTTGTGTGTGTGGCAGATGGTGAATGGGCCTGCTAGGGAGTCTACAGGGTGTCAAGCAGAGGAAGACAGCGCATCCTAATTACTAACACAAAAACACACACATAAATTAACATGAATACACACACATACCCATAACCAGAATCTCTCTCTCCTCCCTCTACAGTAATTTACACAAACACGGGCAAACAGGATCTCTCTCTCTCTCTCTCTCTCACACACACACACACGCACACACACATACACATACACTCATACACAGAAGCAGCAGGAGGAGCAAAATAGGATCTCCCTGTAATTTTGTTCCTGGAAAAAGTTAAAATTGTGTGTGTGTATATGTGCTTATATTATGTGCTTTTGAATAAAGTGTGTCATCAAACTGGTCTCTGGGCCATGTGCAGATGTTGTACTCCAAATGTATGCCAGTAAGCTGTGTTCCTATTGGCTGATGGAGCGGATGGGGAGGGGGAAGAGAGATGACCCCAGACCCCGCCCCTCTCAGCCTGATGTGATATCATATGTTCTATATACAGCTGTCTTCATTAAAGTGCTTTTTCTCTCTGTCTGTCTCTCTATCTCTAAATGAGTAGATTTTCTCACTCTCTTCCCTTCTCTTGTTGTCTTTCTGTTTCCCTCTCTCTTCACCAGGATGGTAAATTGATGTGGTAAATAAATAAAAATGTTGGTCAGTTTTGGCTATGACTTTTTATATTCTACCAGACACACACACACACACACTGATAATCTCAACAATGCAACACCCAGCTTCCATTCCATACATTCACCACTGCGGTCATAAATATAAGTGATGATCAATCATAAGGATTTAAGACCCCCACCCCCCACATCACCACCTCCACACACACACACAGATTATACATCATCCTTGATTTGTCTACAGCACCACTATGTACACCGTTTCCTCAACATTCATTCAGCCATGGTGAGCCACTACAACTGTCACTACAGATAGAGAGAAAGGGAAATTAACCAAACACACGATAATGGAACACTATTCACCTCAAAACACATAAAATGGAGAACATAACTTGGGATTGTCTGGCTGTGTGTGTTTCCATGAGTGTTTGTAGAGTATGTGAATGTATGTGTGCATGCATATGTTTGTGCATGTGCATGTGTGTCTGACTGAGTGGTGTCTGTATTTGTTAATGTGTGTGTGTGTGTGTGTGTGTGTGTGTGTGTTTGTCAGCTTCGGCTTGGTCTCTTACCTTCTGTAGCAGTTTAGCTCCAGAGTATTTGCTGGACAGGGCAGCTATCTCTTTGCCAAAGGACACAGCCCACTGCTGCACCCTGGAAACAGAGAGCAGATGATCAGTAATCAGATTGCAGTGAAGGTGACAATGAAAGCAGACAGTCAACCAGGTCAAGGGGTTATTCTGTGGTGCGCAATAACGTCTGTTAATAATATGACAAATCTCCAAGTGAACGCAGCCTTGGTAAGGTCGTAGAGGTTAGTGAGGTGACATAAGGTGAGACAGGATGAGACAGATGGCTCAACCTATGGGGAGTCAGCCAGCAGGCCGCTAGTTAGCAGCAAGGCTTGTCATGGCGAGCCGGCCAGCCTCGGCACTGGAAGCCAGCTGATGATTTGTTGACTTGTTGATTTGTTGACTCTAAAATGGCAAGAATCAATAAATTTGAAGTGCTAATAAACAGAGAAAAATATTCCTCTTAACAAGTCTTTCAATCAAGTAAGAAAATCTGTCAATGGAGCTAGATAGTCTCATTTGTATCCAGACTTTCCTGCCTCATGTCTTGAAACAAGGCAGATCACTATAACTATTTCATGATAATGCCACTCAAGAAAGTTCCCAAAAAATGTTGATTATCATTGGACACAAGTGAAATGATCTCATCCCCATTGGTAGTTTTTGCACAAGTTGCAGAATCCATGAAATTGCCACCAGCATTAGGCCACTTTGTGGTCTGTGCTCCTATCTAACACTGCATGCTGTCGGGGCGCCCTGGTGGCTCACCGAGTAGGGCGCGTACCATAAGGCTCAGTCCTTCCCACAGCGACCCGGTCCTTTGCTGTATGTCCTCCCCTAGCTCTCTCTCCCATACCTTCCTGTCTCTCTCTCACTATATCTCTCAAATAAAGCATAAAATGCCAAAAATAAATCTTTAAAAAAAAAACACTGCATGCTGTTTAGGAATAGTGCTGCTGAATTCACCAGGCTAAAGCACCATACTGTGCAGGTCAGGTCAGGACAAGATGAAGACAGAGGCTTAGCCAGGCAAAACTTGGGCCAAATCCAGACCAAATCCATTACGAAGAGTAGCTCTTTTTGCCTTGAGTATGTATTTATGTATGTATGTATTATATATATATGCAGCTATCTAGGTTGGGATGGTGTGTGTGTATTTGTCTCCATTGCCAGAAAAATGTGTTCATTTCATACATGTCACTCAATCAATCAATCTGTCATTACTGTTGATGTCTTCAGTGTTGCCAGTTATCTGAGTGGTTATCTGCACACCAACTGTCCCTTGTGAGACACTAAAGACATGACCATACTTGACGTGTAACGTCCAGGTCATGGCCCAGGCTAACCTCCAGAGCCAGTGGGGACATGCTGCCAAATCCTCCCCAAGCAGAGTGCAGCGCTCTAGGCTTGGTGATCTGCTTTGGCTGGGTGAACTCTGCTGTCCCTGGAGCTTTAATCTGCCTCAGTCACACCATCCTGCTTAGTGACAGCACACACCCTGTGTCACTGTGCTCTATGAGTTCAACTCTGGTACAAAAACATGCTCTCACACACACACACACACACACACACACACACACACATACACACACACACATGCACGTGTATGAAAATATGTATCCCCTTGCACACACACAAACACACACATGCATACATGTACCCACAACACAAGCACACACACACGCACGCACACACACACACACACACACACACACAACATTCAAACAGCATACCATACCGTCTGTTTATTTATCTGTTCTTTTACTCTGGGTTTCTCTCTCTCTCTACCTCTTGCTGATAAACACACACACACACACACACACACACACATAGAGAGTTAATGGGCTATTGTGGACTGACAGCATTGCATCGATCTGTTAGGGTTCTTGGTCAGCAGGAGTAAATATCTGACACAGGGGTTTGAAGAGTCTTCAGGAAAAAGAGCTTCGTCTGGATTCTAGTGAGCAAACAAATGCAGAGTTTCATTTCCAGCGGAAATATACAGCTGAGAAACTGACCACTTCTCTTACAAAATGAACGCTGGTATGAAAGTAAAAGACATTATGCGTTGCTATCAGAATTATGGGTAATCTTAAATCCATTGCTAAGTGTGAAATATATTAATTTCAGGATTGTGAGACATCAACTCTCAAGACTCGTCTGGCTTGTGAGGGGTTCATATTATTTGTCATGACATGGCATGACAGAACTTAATGTGCTCTGCGCTTGGGCTTAATGTTAGTAGGTGCATAAGATGTGAAGAGTGCAGCATAGTTCATAAAGTAGATTCTCACATGAAAAAATATACTTTGACAAAATGCTAATCAGGCTGAAGCTGAGTAAAATGTTGGAATCACAGGAATTTTCCACCCTCAATATAGATAAAAAGGCGAGTCTAAGCAAAAGAATTAAATAAATCCTAGGATACACATTCATCTCTCACACTTAGGTCCATATCCAAACAACATATTTTTAGAGCACCATATCCAAACATCCACATTGTATTGTCATGATGTTAGCCATGTCGATTATCACATATTTGGCTGTCTTCTTTAAACACACTGTAAAATGGTGGTGAGAACTAATAACTTTGTAATAGGAGATGAAGATGAAGAGAGACTGTACCATTGCTTGCCAGTTAGCTGTATCCCACAAGTACCCAGATGGCCCATATGTATCTATGTGGAGTAACTAGCCAAAAAAAGAATGACTCTTGACTCATCCATCTGACACGTGGCTTCAAGCCAGTGTTATGAGGAGAATGTTGCATTTATACATAGACTTTCCTGGCGTTACACATGGAAATTACCTGGTACTAATCTCTCATCTCATATGAGTGATGTGCTGTAAGCCTTAGTAAAACAACGGGTCGGCGGTCGTCCACCTTCTCTCTATCTCTGACCTTGAATGGCTGCACATTGTGTTTGACTGTGAGTGAGGATGGAGCCATTTTACACTAAGGCCCAGGTCTGCTAAAACCTTTAGTGGGTACAAAAACCTTTGCAATGTTCAAAGTCAGCATTAAGAAGACAAGGCAATTTGCCTGTCACTTGTCACTGGTTTTGCACATGCTAAGAGTTTTAAGAGCACACATGAAAGGCTTTAGTAAACCAGGGTCTGAGTGTGCAAAATTTTAGCACCGCCGCCTCTCTCCATCAAATACACTGACCAGGTGAATCCAGAAACCGTCATTGATTTCACCTATTACATCCATTTCAGTGATGAAGGTGCAGATGAAGGGTAGAGACAGGGTAAAGAAGGATTTGTAAATGGGGTTTGTAAGTGGGTATAGCTCAGTGTTATGAAGCTTGTCCTGTTGTTTTGTACAAGCTCGGACTGTGTCACAGCACCAACAACAGAATGTGAATGGATTTAAATGGCATCTCCTGGTGGCCCATCCCCTGGAGGTGAAAGGTCTCCATCAGAATCGTAGTACTACGGCTGTACTCACGTTTCTGGTGGGATCTTCATCTGGCCGTCGACCATCAGGCACAGTGAGCTGGAGAGGATAATCCACAAAAGCATCATCAGCCTCGCTCTCCGCAGCCCACTTCCCACCTCCCGCGCTCCGGATTTCCCGGCATTCCCGGCGCTCTCCCAGCTCCGGCAGTTCATCCCTGCAGCTGCTCTGATCTGAATCAGTCCAGCGACAGTCCAGCGCTGCCGCCAAGAGAAGAGGATGGAATTAGGACAATGCAAGACAAGGCTGGAGGTGCTCAGGTCACGATGCAAAGACAGTGTATAGGCCCAAAAATATTGAAAAAAACAGCTGCCACTTAGAAAAACATAATCTTTTTTTTTTTTTGTCAAAAGTAAAAACTGACTGACTGACATGTGATTTATGAATAAAGTCACATAATGCTGTCCTGCAGAAAAGCCCCCTCTCTAATATCACCTTTTTTTTTTTACTGTATTTGTCAGCCGCTGTGATCTTGCACATGTAGTAGTGGGAGCAATCCACTGATGATGCATTGCGTAAAATGTCAAAAGGTGTTTTGGAAAAAACTGATGAGTTTTCTGTGAGATTTCTGTGCGCTGAAAGACATCGATATAGTTTTAGCATTCAGCAAGTGTCCTGAACAGCCTGAAATCACGCTACTTAGCTTATTTGTGTTCAGATAAAACAGCACAATTACATGTATCTTGACAAAAAGTCAGTCAGATTTGGTTTATACTTTTTCTCCAAGGCTCTCATTCTTTACCTAGAATTCCTCTGTCATACATAATCATTCTGAGGAACTTACTTACTTATCGTTGGTTGATTTGTACTGTAATGTAGAATGTAAATGTAGATTTCTATGCCCAGGGTAATGACACACTCTCTACACATGAGAGACAAAGTCAGGGTGTCAATTACAGTAAAAATAGCTAAATCAAATTTCTGCAGGGCAACAACAATATGAGAGCAGTTGAGTTCATTTCCCGAATGCTTCCAATTTTGGAAAAATAAGCACTTTCTGACGTTCATCACTGAAAATTAAAGGACCCTGTCTCTAAATGTTGTATAATTTTGGCCACTATGGATTTAAGATACCTAATATTTGTCAAAAAGTACCGGATTTGATTTACTTTTGGGCTGCCAATCATGATGTAAGACGAGAAATGTGGATATCTAATTTTAAAATGAAACTCTTCAGATGAAGGAATCCAAGTCTTTTAACATCCCTCAGGTAATCTTGTACAAATTCCCAGAATAGCTCTCAGATTAAAACAAATAACTTTTGGAGAGTTTTGAAAGTTTGAAAGTTTAGAGATCTGAATTTGTCTAATCATTCAAGCCTCAGACAAATAGACAGACACACACACACACACACACACACACACACACACACACAGGATTCTTTCTGAGCATGGGTTGGAGATTCCCCTTGCGACCACAGAACTACCCCATACATAATAGGCAATAAATAAGAATACACTTTTTGTCAACTTGCCTGGTAAAGTAATGGTTATAAAAATGCAAAGATCCAATCCAAGGCTTTCCAGAAGACATGAATTCATTCATGTATAGAAATCCTGTGTCCACAGAGTTAAAATGAGGCAGAGCACGTGACTGTGCAGTCTAAAATGTGCCATGATCCATGCTGATTTATAGAGAATCTGTGACAGTCTAACAGAGCTTCTGCCTTCTCAGGAAAAGCAAAAGATCCAGAAAGATCAAATCCAATATCCGGGGACAGAGAGAGGATGTCATCCTAAAAGCAGTCACAGACACAATTTAGCTTCAGAGAACAACAACTGAGAATCCACAGTCTTTAAGTGGACAGACTTGAAGAGCTGTTTTCCCTGTGAGACAAGAGATTAAAGCAAATCCAATGCACTGTCCAGAAACACAGGATGCTAATTTAAAGGAAACACAAGCTGGAGCCCAGAAGTGGGTCGCAGGAAGATTAAAATACTTCTCCAAATGATTCCAGACAAAATGGTATCAAAGGTTATTCAGTAAGTCATGTTGTCAAAGCCTCCAAAAGTCCCTGCAATGAAAGGTGGGAAAACAGTAAAGAGTAAGTAAAAAAAGGTTTGGGCCTCAACAAAAAGGCATGTGGGTCCTGAAAGAAAGTTCAAACACGACTGATAATGGATGTAATTCATTCATGCCACTTGCTCCAACAGACAGACAGAAACAATCTTGACCAAAAGTCGTGTAATCGCTGGTTTGTTCAGGTCAACTGAGCCGGATACGGCAGCACGCAAAAACACAAGATTCTAGAAAGCACTTCACTCTGGTGTCAAAGGTCACTTCTGTGCACCGCGAGTCCTGCCGGACACTCGCCATAGTTCTACACCTCCTCCTCCTTCTCCTCCTCTTCCTCTCATCCACTTCTCTCCTCCATGCTCCCTTTTCTCACATCTATGGGATGCAGACAAAGGGAAAGCGATAAAAAAAAAGACCAGACGAAAGACTTGTGATGTCCCGATGAACTTCTGCCTTCACATGAATTCAGTCCTCGGTGTTGTAGTTTTCCCAGACGGGACTCACACACACACACACACACACAGACACACACACTCCAGATATATTCCCAATAGGAATCCTGCTGCATCGGACAGACTTTCTGCTGTATCCCAACTGTGCAGTCCTCTCCTGATTGATTCCCTGCTGCTGACCCAATCAACCTTCACATCCTGGAGGGTCCGACCCAAATTCACGGCACCGGGAGTGGAACACGCTAACGGGTGGAGAGTAGGATGGATGGAGGGATGAATGGATGAAGGGATCGTGGGACTTCCTCTCTCCAGCGTATCTGTTCCTGCTCTCTGGGGCCGGTTTATACAATAATCCAGGCAGGATTAAACCCCTCCTCCCTCCATCCCTCTCTCTCTCCTTCTCTCACACACGCACACACACACACACACTCTCTCCCTATCTCTCTTACCCTTATCTTTTCTCTGCCGCTCTCTATCTCACTGTCTTTCTTTCTATTCCTGCTTGTCTCTCTTTTGCACTCTCTTTCTAGTTTTGTGTTTTTTCCTCGCTCCCTTTCATCCCTAATCTTTCTCTGCCTCACTCCATTTTATCACTGTTTTTCTTGCTGTTCCTGCTTTTCTCTTTCACTCTCTCATCTGCTGTTTCTCCCCTCTTCTTTCAGACATTGCATTTCTATCTCTCTTGCTTCTTCTCTGCTGCACCTCTCTCTTTCTCTTTCTCTGTTTTTAACCCTCTTTTTTTATTCTTGTTCTCTCTCTCTCTGCTTGTGTTAGTTTGTGATTTGTTCTTCTGAGAGAGAGAGAGAGAGAGAGAGAGAATGCATGGAAGAAGAGGTAGACTGGTAGTAATCTCTGTCATGAGGGAAGTGGTGGTCTCTGGGGGGTGAGAGGAGAGGGGGGAGAGAAAAAGGAGAAAAGGTTTGGGAAGAGAGGAGGGGAAAGAAGAAAAAGAGTGGTAAAAATGAGGGAGGAAGGGTGGAAGGTATGAAGGAGAGAGAGGAGGGAAAGAAAAGGGTGATTTCTGGAAGCAGACGTGTTTTCCACCAATCAGGGTCAGCGGAACACAAAAGACTTGACACCAGCTGAGAATGTAAACACCCTGAGACACCTAGTGGACTCTCTCTGTCTCACACACACACACACACACACACACACACAGTATACAGCATACAAAAATATAAGTGTTGCAACAGTGAGCTAAAGTCTCTGTTTTAACATGACATGGAGACCAGTAAAGACCCAGAGTCAAATTTCTTGTCAGTTATGTTTCCTTGTTTGTTCTCACTTAGTTTTTTTTTTACTGATTTATTGCACTGCAAAATAGTCAATCTTGTTGTGTTAAATAGGCCTAATTGTTAAAACTGAAAAATGTGCCAGAGGGTTGTGAGTGTTATTTCAACAGTTTTCATTGCAACATCACAAGAATTTTGTGAAAAATTCTTGACCCTCCTTCACCCTGCTGTGAACAGGGTGAAGGATGACTCATCTGGCCATATGACTTTTTTCCACTGCTCAGCAGACCACCACATATGTTCTTAGCATCACTTCACTCAGCGTCTGTTTTTCTTTGCATGTCAAACCTCACGGACATCACGGTCAAAGAGCATGCCCCTCTAACCACAGTTGCCCCTTCTGGATGATGTCTCTCGCTCAGACTTCCAAGCCAACATCACCTTAACGACTGATCCTCATGAAACACCACTGAGTTGAGCCGTCTGTCACTGACCTCCTGTCAAACCTGCCCTATCTTTCAAAGTCACAGAGATCGCTTACTGGAGCCAGAATTATAGGCAACTGGGTCCAGTGGTTTAATACATGACCCTAAGCATGATGGGATGTTAACTGGTTAATTATCTTATCTCTGTGTGGAAGCACCTGCTTTCAGTAGACTTCAGTAGACTGTATCCCTCGCTAACTCCAGTGTTTCCTGTATTTTGACAGGTACCACACGCAAATCAATACTAACTCAAGCTAAAGTTAAACTCAGAATGTACAGCGATCCAAATGAGACAAACCCTTCTCTGTTTGAACATAGACAGGCTTGGCTCCAACCAGTATTAATGTCTGCTACTGGGATCATTAAGCTACACTAACCTGAATACTATAGACACACACAGACAGACATGCACAAACACACACACTGGCATGCACAAGCACCTGCACTCCAACACATACCACACGCATACAACCATACATATGAGGTAAATACAGCTAACGTGCACAGATACGCATATGCACCCACACACACACACAGTAAAACATCTGTCCATGCTGTTATGGAAATGAAAAAGCAGCAAAACAACCTGGTCCACACACACAACGCTAATGCTGCTGTAAATGCAGACATGGTTAAGATAAACAGTTAAGAGATTCACTGTGGCACGCAAACTCACATACACACACAGACACAGACACAGACACACACACACACACACACACACACACGCAAACACACATACGAATGCTACATATACATGCACACGCACCAGCGGTGTGTAACAGCTGTGGGATTCCTCCTCCCCCACTGACCCAGATCACTGATGCTGGGGGTGAACCCTTAGCCCAGCTTAACATACACAAACACATACACACACACAGAGTACTCACACTGTAATGTACAAACTTAACTTCACATAAAGGGTACAGAAGCACCCTATGTATGTGCACGCACCTCAATTGTGCACAGACACTCAAATACCCCACAAAAAGTACCTGGATTGATAAATCTAGACTGAAAGACCACTGAGTCTCACAAACAGAGACTGAACACAAACCAAGACTGAAGTGCAGCAAAATAACATCCAGTATGTAAAGGTTGTTCAAGGTATGGACTTGCTCTTTAATTTATACTACCAGGTAGGGGAGAGTTTCATGCCAAAATTACTACTAAATGACTACTGACATGAAAGTAAAATTCATTATGGAGAAGCCGTTAAGTTACTGGCTATGTAAAGATACACACTACACACAACACACTAATACATGAGTGTGGGATGATCACAGGAACAAGGAGACGGCTCGCATGTTCGGCTGGGTTTCCTATCACTGTCCAAAGACATACAAGTATGAATGTGAGTGTGAGTGTGTGTCTTTCTATCTGTGTTAGCTTGGTGATGGACTGGCGCAGTGTGTTTCCCTGACTTCTGCCCAATGCATGCTGGGATAGGCTCCAGCCCCCTGCAACCCACTACAAAATGGATTAAGTGGGTGGTAAAAATGAATGAGTGAATTTCAAACGGCAGTTTGCTCAATGCATCCATTGGAATGAAACACTTGAAATGTTAATCTGATTAATCCTGTTTTCTCTTCCTCTTTCTATCTTAACTATGTTATCACGTATGTGTTTATTACTTTGCAACTAAAGAAAATGAACACTAGAATGACCCTTGAGGACCACTGTTGCTTAAACTCCCACAGAAAACAGAGGAGAGGTCACTCACCTGTCACTCACTCAGCTGAATAATGCTCCAACTCCCTCTTGGTGTAGACTTGACAACCAGCAGCAGACTGTGGTTGTACTGGAAGATTGTAATGAAATTTGGACCCTACCCTGGATAAATAAAGGTAGAAAACAATAATAAAAAAAATAATAATGACAAAAAAGTCCTTTTTAAAACAGTTGCCCTTGATTCGTCAACTCTTTGACTTCCGGTGTAGCTTGCTGCTGATGCTCTGCCTCTGCTGGAGTTTAAATGAAACCAGTCATGCAGACGACTTGACGATGTCCACTATGTGAGAAGATGCTGTTCGTGGATGTGGGATCTGTCCGGTAGATCCACAACTGGAGAAAGTGAGGCAAGGACTCCCTGTACAAACTGAAGACCCCGCCTCTGTGGGCACAGAAGCACACACACACACACACACACACACACACACACACACACACACACACACACACACACACACACACAAACACACACACACAAACACCAGCAGTCATTGATTAGTCTAAGCCAGGACTGATAGTCAGCCCCTTACTTTTAGCTCCATCAGCTAAACCAATGGTCTGGAACCTTCTAGTCTCTGAGGAGTGAGAGAGAGAGAGAGAGAGAGAGAGAGAGAGAGAGAGAGAGAGAGAGGGAGTGTGTGTGTATGTATGTGTGTGTGTGTGTGTGTGTGTGTTTGTGTGTGTGATTGGTTGTTTATTTCTCCTCTACTTGCTCCAAAATTACTCTTGTACTGCATTTTCCTTCCCGGGTCTTCTCTATTACATATATGACCATTCCAGGGAAACAGGAATAATATTTTGTTACATTTATTATCAAGGTGCTGGTTATCTATGAATTGAAGCTTACTCTGTTGTTGAATTCATCGCAAGTTCCTTTGGATAAGAATCTACTTCTAAAAGCTGTTGTTAATTGTCAAGTGTTACACCACAGAGTTGGCTGGGGAGAGGAACCAGGAAGGAAGGAAGAGAGACAGGGAGAGGCAGAAAAACACACACACTCAAACCTAATTTGAGAAAAAGGGCAGCACGGCTTCCTGATGCAGCAGCAGACTAATTAGCCACTGATCACTTTGCACTATGTTCCCTACCAGTGTTTGGGTTTCCCTAGCTGATATTAGAGAGCCATTAACCGTCCTGATGACAACAGACATTAGTGCTAATGGGCTGATATAAGAATTTGTCAGACACACACACACAGACACACACACACAATGTACACAAGCACCAACACAAGTTCAACACACATACATGTACACCAGCATATATCATGCAGTCATAGTTGCTTTTTAACAAACTTCACATAGTTGTTCAGACTAGCTAAAAATATAAGAAATCCGCTGCCACTCACAAGGAAACAGTCTACTGATCCTAGACCAGTCATGAACCACTAAGAGGCTGGGAGGGCCGAAGCATATGAAGTTTCACACCAAAATGTGATAGCCACCATTTGAAAAACCTGATACTCTGACAAAATGATTACCATTTTGAAAAGAAATCTCACTATGAAAATAAAACTCACTACAAAATAGAATTATTGGTAATAACCCTTCGTTTTACAGTCATCCTATATAAAAGGTAGAATAGTAAAGTAGCTATCAAGCAATTTAACAGCTGTATCTAAGTAGCCTAGCTAAAGAAGTCATGGCTGAATTACTGAAAAACACCTCTGGCATTACTGTACTTACCATTCAAGTAACTACAATGTAGTTTTCACAATTTTAAGATGGTAACAGCATAATTTCTGGGCAATTAGACTGCACTTTCTTAGAAACATCTCAATTACTCATTAATTCAAGGAACAATCTTATAGTTACTAGCATTTTTTGTGAGCTTTCTAGCACAGGCATATTGTTTGTAATAATAGTATTAAACGTTGCTTCCTTTTATCTTAGTTTCCATTAACTTGCAGTGCAAATTGTAAAGATTTACTACAGATTGCGTCAAAAATATTAATTTTGACTTTGGTAGCCTAACTTTATTTTGAAAATGAAAACCGCACCGGTCAAATGGCGGTGAACGTCAGTCTCGGCTCTTTTTCCATCTGGTTTGGTAGACATTCAGCACCGCTTCTTTTATCGATATAAAGTGCTGTAAACTAAATTAATCTACAGCCCAATCGTATTAACAGCTTCATGAGTACGTATGCAATGTTTTGTGTTACGTTTTCTTTGTTTTAACGCTTGCTTTGTTTATTTGGTTGACGATGAGGAGCTAGCTAAAACTTAAGCTAATGTAACGTTAAGTTCGTGTTAGCACTTGAAGGTGTGTAATGTTCGCTAGCTAGCTAGTTAACACAGGGAAATGGCACACGGCATTTATAGCAGCTAATGTTGAAATTCGACTTTTGCATTAATATTAGACCACCTGTGTGCCAACTGTTTTGATTTTACATTATCCTAATACAGAGTTTTGGCTGGACCTAAGACAGCGTTTTCTTTCATTTGTTCCATTGATTTCTTCCCTGTTGAAGGTGTTTTCTCAACCACTGCACTTGATGATGGACCCACCTGTTGAGGATAGCCTTCCTGCAACCGCTGGGATGAACAAGGTCTCAGCCTCCACTCCTTGCATGGACATGAACATCAGCACCACCCCTGACATGGCCATGCTCTGGGTCAATATCTCTCCCACCATCCCCAACCAGGAGGGCATCATGACCCCAAACAACACCACCTCCGCTATGGCTGAGGCCTCTGCCCCCACCCTTCACTGTCATCATGGATGGAGTCTTCTATACTACAGATAACAAGGAGAAAGGTAAGAGACAGCCAAACTTAGTAAGTACAAGTGTATTATGTCTGCTTCATTTTGTAATGTATTCTATTAAGTGGGGTTAATACTGCAAGTAAGAGATCACGTACAGCGAGCTGATCATTATTGCAAAATAAGCCCTGACGGTGAATCAAGACCCCGACGCACATCTTATTTTACCATAATGACTGGCTTGCTGTACCTGCTTATTGGCTGCTTACCAAATATGTTAATCATTTGACACATATATTCATTTTAAATAATTATATTACAAGCAAAAGTAATGTCGCTGCCGTGAAAAATAGTCCAGCAGGATTATCTGCAGTAACCAAGAACTAAAGTCTTTTTGCCACAAGCTGTCACTAGTTCATTTGATTAAAAAATCAATCAACAAAAACCGGACTGACTGCAGAGTGATGGCCACAAAATAAAGCAGGCTGACCCTAGTTCAAAAGCGACAATAATTTAAAAAACAAATAAAACAAAGCCATAATAGTCAGGAGGTCCAGCCAAACAAGTTCCTGGGCCTGGGCCTTCAGACTCAGTGTCTCCTCCTAAACTACCAAAATAATTATAAGAAAACTAAACTAAAAAACAAAGTTACAAAAACTGGACTATCAGAGCCCTTCCTCTAAAGAAAGAGGGAAAAGAAAAAAGCTGTACAAAAAGTAATAAAACTACAGAAAACAAGTGCTGCAGTGAGGCATTCTGTGTCATTCCCCGGGGAGCTTTTATAGGCATCACCCAAAGGTGCCAATAATGCAGGGCAGCTGGGAACACCTGGAGAGAGACAGGGAGAGATAGAAGGGGGTAGAGGGAGAAACGGGGAGCTATAACATAAGAGGAAGATCAGCCGACTGTTGTCCAAGGTGATGAAGGCCATATGTTGCTGCTGTGTCTGCGGTGAGGAGTGAAGCTCCATGATAAACCTGAAGACTTGTACATATAAATTCTAAATTCTTTGTTCCTTACAACTGTTTTAATTGTGCTGTTGTCTTTGTGTTGGAACTTCCAGTTATAAGCTTTTATAATGAACATGAACAATTTCTATGTCACAAAAGCTAATCTATAGGAAAATACTGCTGTAATTCCTTCAAATAAATATACAATTAAACTGTATCTATTGTTAATATAAACTTGAGTACCTACAAAATAGTGCCTTGAATTGATGGGTAATAGAGAATATGTTTCTAACAAAGTGTAGCCTAATTGCCTAGGATTTTACCATCCTAAATGTGTGACAACCACAACGTAGTTACTGCTGAGCAATACCATAAGTGTTTTTCGGTAATTCAGCAGTAATTTCACAGTATTTACCCACTTAGTTACAGCTGTAATTATTTGTTAATTTACTATTCATGTATAACCATGTATTCACTTAAATACCTTGTACATAGGGTGACTGTAAAAGGAAAGATTACTGAATTATTTTGTACGATTACTTTATTATGAGCTTTAATGAGAAAAGACCATCAGGTAAAATCTACTTTTCAAAATGGATGTCTAGAATTTTGGAAAGAAACCCATAGATAGGCTTTTTTCCCATAGATGTGTTTGTATGTGTGAAGACACAATGATTGACAAGTCATTACCACCGTTGTGATGGTGACTTCCTCTGGGGAGGCATTTTGTATGAATTAGTCAATTAGTCTGTCAATTAATCAATCAGTTCTTATTTGTCTAATGGGTTTGTGGTCGGTTAATTTCCTCACCTGCAAGTGCCATTGTTGCACTGGGAGTAAAACATATAGTGGCATCCTGGGACTTTTCTCAAGGGAGACTTTGAGGACATGGAAGGGATATGAAAATATGAAACCAATGAAAATACAAATTTATTCCAAGTATACACATCACTGGTGCTGTGAAAATAATTCAAGTACAGTAGTTAAAAATACATGAGCATGTGATTTTCTTCTTCACTGAAAAACATCCTTGTTGCAGATACAGTACCTTGTTTTGGACGATATGGAAATGCAGGGTAAAGTTGGAAAAACACACTAGCAGGATACACACTCACTCCTTGCTTAGATTCCCAGCAAAACCACATCTATTCGATAATGACAATTTTGTATCGCATTAAGAGAGACTGGCAGTAGTACCTGGATGGTTCGTGTGGATCTATTCAGTTGTGAAAAATTGTTAGATGTTAGAGCACAGAGATGTTATTGACTGATCAATAACAAAATAATCTAAGAGATGCAAAATAGTCAATATTGAAATGGGTGAACATCAATACTTTTCCCACATCCACCAGTGTTTAAAGTGTTTAGTCCAACTTTTTCCTCAGCTCTGTTCACCTATATCTCCCTCCTTTTCTTTGTTTCTGCTTACTATTTGAACTCCTACTCCCCTCTCATTTATTTACATTTTAGATATTTAGCTGACACTCTTATACAGGACGACTTGCAGTGGGGGTTCAATGTCTTGCTCAAGGGCACATGGTTGTTGAAGGACAGATATTGGCAGTTGCAGGGATTGAACCTGTGATCTTTCAGGTACGGGACAGTTTCTTAAGTATCAAGGCCACCGTGCTGCCCCCCCACTCCTCTCTCCATCCTGTTAACAATGTCAAATCCACTGTTCTGTCGAGTTAACACCCCAATGTGAGCAACTGTGGTTTATTGGCTTGTACTCTGCGCTCCATTGAGCGTGACAAACACAGGGAGCGATTTCATATTGGAAAAACTAATGTTGTGTAACGACTATTGGAATTAATTGGACAAGGTCTTTCAATACTGCTGGGTGTGTGTAAGAAGAGGTTGATTAATCACTGTTGAGATTATGTTGTACTATTGATTACGACAAAAGCATGCAATGACGGGACATTATGGCAATAACGAGAGGGTACCTTCACTGTGATTATGGTACTGCATCTACCTTGAAAAATTAATAATATCTCTCAGCCATGAAGACCGTTCTGAAGACAGGACAAGGACAAAAAGACAGAGGGAGTTTTAGAACATTTATTATCCAATTCAAATATATTCCAGTTTACTTAAGAGCAAGACATTCTTGTCAAAAAGAAATAAAACCTTTATGTAAAAAATGTTTCCCTAACATTCAATGTCTGATCATTTTATTAAATGACAATGTTTTAGAAAAAACAAAATCTAATTTTAAAATGCATGACACATTTTTTGAATTAAAAGAAAAAAATGTGCAGAGACAAATCAGATATGCTGTATAAGAATTAATGAATTCTTGCTTGTGCTGTAGCTGAACAATTCATTTAACATTACATGCTGGTTATGCTGGTTGTACTATGAAAACAATACATTTGCTCGTATAGTAGAAAAATAGGAAAAAAAAATATTCTCTATTTTTTTGTAACTTAAAATGTTTTTTGTAGCTGCTGTTTTGTGTACTCTGGTAGCTACTGTATAGGCTGGCTATCAATAAGTTTAGTGTGCAAGCTAAAGCAAATTGCAGGAAGAGTTTTGAAAACTGACACCTATTAGAAAATGTTGGATCACACAAAATCCAAACAAATGATCTTAACTTTCTAAAGGCAGAAAGTATGGTTGACAAAATTAAACAGACTGGAATCTCTCTATATTGTAGAGACACTAAATGATGAACTTGGGGTCATGACATTTTTATACAGTAGATATATTGTGTTTTGGAAATGGGGTCTTTATTTTCTATACTAAACTTGAGTCCAGGCTCTGCTTCAATCACTTTTATCTGTCAATTCAGAATATTATATACCTTATTGGTTTGACCTTATTTAATCCCTCTTTAACCAGGCAATCCAAAAACCACCAAGTTTTATAAAAATTCTCGTATAACCAGACAGGTCACTTAAAGACAAAGTCTCATTTACAGTGAGCACCTGGTCAATAAATTGTATTTCATATGTGCCTGGCTAGTCTTGCCTGGGAGAATGTTCAGGAACTGTGACGGCATGAATGCAAATCATTAAACTACGTTAAAAAATGGTTCTAGCAGAAAAATCAGAACTTGTGCTAACCGTCTGGATACTGACATTATGTCATTATGTTGTTATGTCAAAGGTATTACTAAAAACCCTTGCCTGGATTGAAGGTGAACTGCAACCAAAATCCTGATTGGATTACCTAACCTTTAAAACTGTCCAATCAGATAGCAATCTGCCACTAAATAAAAACACAGGTCCATCCCCAAACTAGCTCTCTATGAGGTAGGGCAGGTTGACAATCTCCTGTAGTTTCCTTGTTGCTTCAAGTTGAATGGATACCATGACATTTTGAATTCTTAATAATGATAACAAGAAGACAAAAAAGAACAAAGCACTTTTGTCAATTAAGTTACCAAGTGCTGTGAAGAAAAATACTTTGTTTTTCTCCCCCAAGCCTGACATTGGTACTTCCGTAGTTCATTGGTCATGTCAGTTAACTAAAATACCAATGCAGAAACATTTTCCACCACACTGTGGCAAGTGTCTGTTGAAAAATATAAAAAAAAATAAAATTCAAAATGACAAGGTACCACATTGATACTAATTATAGCTTTAAAAGTATTCAGATCATAAAATATCCTCAGATTTACCATGGCTAAAAAACAGAAAAAATAATATTATTAACCCTATTTCTAGCAAGTAAAATAAGAATTCAATTTAAATGAATTGAAATTGCGACATCCAACATATTCCATCAACATTCATGCAAAAAAAAAAAAAAATGTTTTACATCAAGTCAAGTCAGTTTCAACTCTATTTGAGCATGTCCTTCAACACTTTAGTTCTTAGATTAGGAGGACTAGTTGTTATAGCCCAGAGGCTGCCTGGTGTTAGATGTCTGTGATGGAGTGAAGAAGACAAATTGACAAAGGGAAAAATTCAGCTACATTTGGTGAACAAAACAAATGTGTTTTGCACAGGTTACTATGTAATTCAAGCACCTTAGGATAACTGTGAGGTTGCAATATATTTTGTTTCCTCCTTCACTGGGACTGAACTAGGTTGGCTAGGTTTTTTTTTTTTTTTTTAATTTTATTGCAGGTATGGTAAACATCAGGCGGGTGCCAAAAATCAGTGGTTCTCAACTAGAGGGTTGGGACCCACCCAGGAGTCACAAGATAGAATGTCAAAAGCTCTGCATTTCTGATATGAATCTGATGTGATACATGCCTTTTCCTTGTAGAATAATGAGTTAAATGCAGCCTACAGACTTCATCCAATAAGTAAGTGAAGTGAGTTGGGCTGAGTTGCTACGGTGCAGAGGAGATATGCGTGTTTGTGTGTGTGTTTAGGAGGAGGAAGTGGTGCATAGGTAGTATGGGTGAGAATTGGCCTCGCTGATTTCAATGGCATAACTATCCAAATAGAGGGTTCTGGATAGGCTGTATCTATAGATAAGAAGGTGTGAAGGGTCTTCAGTACTTGCTGCTGGTGTCTTTAGTAAGGCGGCTGACATAGGCTTCATAGATAGTGTCCAGGAATGAGCTGTCAGTCTGAAACACAGGAGCATGGATCATCACACATCATGTAAATGATACAATTAGCAACTGAAGAGTTTTACTTGCCCATCTAAATTTTGGTTATAGTCATCTGTGTTGTTAAAACGTGTGACGTGAAGATGGAAAATAATGTTTTGGAACTATGTTAACCAATTGCAACTGACAATACGTGTATTTAGCTCTGATGTTTACAACCATTCCAAATGTAAAGAAAACAGAAGGCCTCAAAATACATGTGAAACTCATGTTTAGTCTTCAGTCCAATACTGCAATCATGACTGGGACAGTAGGTAATATCCATTCTAACCTGAATCATGTGCAGCAGTGTGGCTTGGAGCTGGCTTCTGGACAGAACCCTGAGCTCTTCCTGTAGTGGGGGTCTGGACATGGTGGGGGGGACAGGGCAGCTGTTCTGGGGGCCCACTGACGCCCCACCAGAGGACATGGCCAGAGAGAACACACTGGGAGAGAGGAGCAGGTTGGGGGCCACAGTGGCTGGTATACGCTGGGGGGAAATGACCTGGAGAGGGAGGGACAGTCAGTGCTATTGAGTCTATGGCAAGACACACAGTTGTTCACAGTGGGTACAA
Source organism: Centroberyx affinis (assembly GCF_046629955.1). Lineage (NCBI taxonomy): Eukaryota > Metazoa > Chordata > Actinopteri > Beryciformes > Berycidae > Centroberyx > Centroberyx affinis. The sequence continues at coordinate 83,796 of NW_027282105.1, read as the reverse complement.
AATAATTAGCAACATCGTCTTTATATCAGCCATTCCTTCACACTATGGTATTTTCATGTCACTATTCCACAACATATAGTGTGATTTTCAAGATTCCAATATTTGTCATCTGCCATGCTCCTGTTTTATATTTTTTTGTTAAATAGTTGATCTGGTTGTCGAGGGTCTTGCTAGCTACAACCATCATTTGGGTATTATGCCATGTGTCTCAGTATGTACTGTAAATCTCTGTAAGTGGTCAATAGCTGGGTTCCATCAAAGTATTTTTATGTGAATTCTGATGTGCAAAATTAGAAACACTGAGTGGAAAGAGCAAATATCTATAACATTTCTCCCAATATCACATACAACTTTTATTTCATTTTCACTTGTGAAGAAATGTTTTTCTCAAAAAAATATTGTAATAAATATTGATATATACGCATTTATTGAATAAATAATTACAGTACAGAGACTTCCCACTTTTCTCATGGATGCGTTATCTGTGTAGCTGCATTTATTAGGAAACTTATTTATTTGCTTGTGTGACTCTGAGTGACATTCACATTTCTAGGTGAGATCCCGACAGATCCAGCAATATAAATACTAACACGAATAAGAAACAAGTAAAAGAAAATAGTTAACAGTCAACCCAGTGTTTACCTGAAACTGCAGTGCAGCATTATGGGCTGTAGTGGCTGTGGACTGGTTTGGGCCAAAAGCCGAGCCCGGGCCTTGAGTCGGGGCTGCGCCTGGAAATCGAGGGGCCAGTCCTGGACAGAGTCGGGGGGGATCATGGGAAGCCAGGCTCTGCTCCTGCTGGACCAGCTGGAGCTTTTGAAGGAGCTCATGAGGCGACACCACACCTGGCATCTGGGAGGACAGACCTGACAGGAGACAAGAGTGATCGGTTAATTGGCTATATTTAAATTGTTTAGACAAACAGGCATATTCGAGGAGACATTTTAGAGTTTAGATAGAGAAACAGATTGACGGATAGATATATAGATACCTCTGAAAAGACTCAATGATTGGTTGATTGACTTTATTTCGATAGACTAGACAGATTTGACAAATATTGGATAGATTAATAGATAGCCAAAGACAGGCATGCAGAGTGTCAAACTGTCAAAGTGAACAGATCAGCACAATTGGGGAAAAAAGACAATATTTAAGTACACAATAAGAAAAAATAATTAGGGAAAAAATAAGCAAAATCTGAATCTCTGTTGGAAATGAATGAGAGCTGTGTATCTATTCTCATAGTTGACTGTAATTTGTGCAAAAGCTGACTAGAGTTTGTGTGACACGAGACAGAAACCACTGAGCAATGCTTTATCATCTTCACTGTGTTCCAGTTAACTGGAGACATACCTTGTAAAGGTTGTAGACCTTGGCCACTGGTCACCTGAGATGGCATCAAACCTGGCACCTGCTGGGCCACAGGGCCTGCTACAGCGGGGGAAATATCATTCGAAAAATGTTGATGATTGAAATGTCATCATAGCTTTCTCATTAATTACATCCTTATTTATTTACTATATATGTCTATTATTGATGGAACAGCATATGTGGTACACCTGGTCAGTCAGTTTCAAGGAAAGAACTGGTGGTCCTAAGATTTATTGATACCATATTGCTGCTGTCATGTGAAAACCTCATATATGTACAGTACATTTTTTTAAGTATAAACTGAAAGATGTCCCACCTGTTCCCTGTGCAGCCGATGCCGATTGGCTGTTGTGCTGGGGCTCGGGGTGGGGCTTAGATGTGCTGAAAAACAGCGGTTGGCCGTGCTGGTGGTGGGGGTGTGAATAAGCCACAGAATCCACCAATAAAGGCTGGGCGGGCTGGAGAGAGGAGGGAAGTGGGGCCTGCTGCAGGGGAGGGGGGTTGGAGCAACAAGGAGCAGTGGAAGAAGAGGAGGGAGGAAGAGGTGGCTGGGTCTGGAAAAGTCTCTGGATTGGGTCAGCTTGAAATTGTTGCTGTTGATGGTGATGTTGCCGATACTGCTGTTGAAGGAGATGGTGGTGCTGTTGGTGAAGATGGTGGTGAAGATGGTGGTGGTGGTGCTCCAGGGGCACCCCATTCTCACACAGCCTGTTCTCGGGGGACTCGGATACGGTCTGAAGCACCCCACCAACCCCCCTCTGTCCCTGGATGAGCTTCTGGATGGCTGGGCAGTGCTGGGGCTGGTTCTGCTGGTGCTGGTGGGTGGTAGTGGGACTCGCTGGCACGCCTGCAACAACACACAATCCTGACCCCGGAAGCCCGATTCCTAGAGCTCCAAGAACGGGTCCCCTGACACCCACGGTACCCCCTGTCCCTGCCTCAAATGTTTGACCCCCAAATACAGCTCTGACCCCAGCGTCTGAACCCCCAGTGAGGGGGCCCTTCCCTCCCTTGGGGCTCGCACTTCCCCCAAGCCCCGCTGGGTCATCGTACGTCAGCGTGCGGGCTACACCTGGGCGAGCAACGCTTCTTGTGTTGCTGTTGGTAACTGCTGACCCCGTCCCAGAGGCGGCCAAAGGGGAGATGGGTTCAGGTTTGGAGGTGTGGTGATGTTGATGTTGAGAGCCAAACAGAGTGGCTAGAGAGAGGGACCTGGGCTCACCACCTTCACTGTCCTGGATGAGGGGAGAGAGAGAGTGGGAGGCATGGGGAGAGAGAGAGAGAGAGGGAAGAGGTCAGGTCAAGCCAAGACACATTTATTTATAAGGCATTTTTAACAGGCTAACTGCAATGGTCTTTACAGAGAAAGAGACGGCAACAAAAAAAAGATAATTTTGTGGGGGGGTTTGTGTGCGCGGATCTGAGTGTGTGTGCGTGCATGTGCAGATGTGTGAGTGGATATGAGAAGGAATAAAGTGAAGGAAGAGAATGAAAGAACACAAAGAAAGAAAGAAAAGTAGTCCAGTCAATATAAGATATTGCAGTAACTGAGTGCAGCAAGTGCTGACACGTTTCATGGAAGATTCAAGGTGTTTAATTGATTTTTTTTAGATAGAGGAAAAAGATACATAACTGAAATTGGATGTGTATGCGTGTATTACCTGAGTGTTAGGTTTAACAGGTATGGGTTTGATCAGGTTTGGGTTTCCATATAGAACACTACTGCCACCAATCTCCTTTGGCTCTGAACTAGACTTCCCCACCTGAGAAAGAGACAGGGAGATACAGCGAGAGAGAGGATGACAGGTAGAATGCGAGGCATGGAGAATGAGAGATGGAGAGAAATAAAGCAGGTCAAAGTGAAAGGCAAGAGGGAAGGATGTAGGGAGCAGGAAGAAAGTACAGGAGGGTAAGAGATGGAGAAAGAGATGTAGGACAGACCCAGGAAGGCAAGACATGCAGGTGTGATAGAGGAGAGACAAATGGATGGATAGAGAAAGGGATGGGAAGACAATGTGAGTGAAAATAGAATCAACTTTCCACAAGGAGGGAGACTGTTTTTCCGACATGATCTGGTGCCTCCTACTGGTCAGCAAGAGGACCGACGTACAGAAATTTCCCTTGGGGGGCTGGGGCTACCTAAATTGGGACCAAATTTCTCACACTACAAGATTCTTTTTGGCCATCCAAAATGTTCTACAGTTCTTTAATATTCTATTTGTTGTGTTTTTACCTAAAAGGTGCCTCCTTGTTATATTACTAAATATGGAGAGTTATCCCAAAATGGGAAGAAGTGACCTATTCGTATAAAAGTATCCACTGATGTGAAACCAAAACTCACTATAGAAAGGTCTCAAAACCTGTACATTTTAAGAATGGGATCTTCTGTGTTATTGAACAATTGAGTCATGAATTTCAGGTAACACATTTGTCTCAAAATGTATATATAGCATATCATATTAAATGTCTGACTGCATTTTTTGACCCATGGCTCACCAACACCTATGTTGATAGTGAACTGTGGAATTCATATCACAATGATCGGACAGAAAAGTCAATAATATGATTAGATGAGAGTCAATACTATGAAGAACAAAACAATATGACATTTTTGTCAGTATCAACCTTGCAACTCTGGTATTTGCCTTAGCCTGCAGGGTCTTCAGGGAGTCCCTACCTTGTCATACTCGCTGCGTGCTTTGGTCAGCATCTGGAGGATGTCTACTGCCTTCCCTTCACCACCTCCTCCACCTCCTCCTCCTCCTCCTCCTCTTCCGCCTCCTCCTCCTCCACCACCACCTCCTCCTCCTCCTCCTCCTCCTCCTCCTCCACCTCCTACTCCGCCTCCTACTCCTCTTCCTCCTGGGGACAGCCATCCACCCTGGGACTGAGCCAGGGCCTGCTCCTGCTGGGTCAGACTACACACACATACACAGGCTAAATAAATCAGTAGACTGACCTCTTTCCGAAGTGTGTGATTTGTGGTAACTGTAGTCACTGACAGTCAGATTCAGTTTTATAGCAAGGTAAGCAAAGTAAGAGAAACTTGTTCTCTCACCATGGGAGCCAAGCTGATTAAAACATACTAGTGCTCTTGTCATTTGTTGACCCAAAGTTAAATGTGGTCTGTAAACCCGCAGTACAGACTATTAAAATACACCAGTATTTAGCCTCTATCGTGTGAGGTACTAGGGCACGAAACAAACTTTCTCAGCCACGTTGGCTGATGAATCCCATAATTCACCAGTCACTATTTTGCTAGGCAAATCTGATTTTAGAGTATTTATTTTCTTAAAGTGCTATATAAATAAAGTTTACCATTATTGTTTTTGTACTCACATCTTCATCCTCTGGGCAATGCGCTGACAGTCCTCCTTATCGTAGAACCAGATCCCATGGATAACCACTGGGGAGAGAGAGAGAGAGGGAAAGAGAAACTGTTACTTATAAACCTTTTGTACAAGTGTCATTTTAACAGTGAAATAGAAGGCAGGGATGTAGGGATTGGTGGAGCAGGTGAAAGACAGACAGAGACACAAAAGTGTCTTGGGGCAGTGGCAGTTATAGCTACACCTTAATACCATGCTGGTAAATTCTGGCTGTGGCTGGTCGGTTAGTCTACTATACCAGCTACTTTGGTCGATAACAAACCATCATCTGGTGGTCCTATTCTATTCTAAAACTTAAGTTGGCTGGTAAATAGTGAAGTGCCTGATGTACCAGCTGTACCAGCCACAGAGGCTGGCAGACAACAAAATTAGTTTCCTGCCCTGCCAAACACTTACAATCCATTGAATGCACAAACACCCAGTAGGTATAATTCTACTGCTATGACATCAGTGTAAGCTCGACAGACATGTAAACTGTCTATTATTAGCCCTGCTAGGACTAAACCCAGGGTTTAAAATGAGTCATTTCCCAGCCAAGCCAGTGGGAAAAGAAGCCAGCAGAACCATTAACCAGTGAAACATGGGCCCCAGGAGTCTCCTGAAGGACATAAACATGGTCAGTCAGTCAGAGAGCAAAGAGGCAACACTAACACACATTTGTCAATGATTACGCAGCAATATGTACACTGCATCACATTACATAGTGACTCATTGCAGTATATTCATTTGCACTGATTCCTGACAGCATGTTCAATAAGCTAGTGCTGTTACGTAACTAATGGAATTAGTCAGTGAGCAGAGATTCTGATAAAATTGCCCAGCAACAAAATTTAGTTAGTGGAGGCCTAAGAAATTTCAAAATTCCCAGTGTCTGAACTTTTTTAGATACAGTTTATAGCGGTGTCTGTGTTAGCTGACAAAGTATGACCCCCTGTCTCAAACAAGACAGCGAGACATCCCCTCGCACCTCCACACACACACACTTCCTGAAATGGACCCCAAGAAAAGATAAGACTAATCCCAAAAAAGACGAGATAAAGAGATGAGAGGGTAAAAGAGGACAAACACTTTAAAGCGGGTTAGGCGAGAGAATGAATGACAGTATAAAGAGGAATGTTAAACTGACTGTACAGTATCCTTACAGAGAGTGAAACAGAGCGCAAAGTAGGGCTACCACTAATCCCACCAAACACACACACTCCCACGCAGACAGTCAGTCATGTAGGCACACACACAAACATGCATGCATGCACAAAAATACACACACATGACTTGGCTACAACTGGGGTCAGACAGGCTACTGAGAGAGAGGGGGTAGCACACACACATGCACGCACACATACACGCACGCACACACACACACACACACACACACACAGTTCAGTTGAGCCTGGGAAAATCAGCCCAGTACCAAATAAGTAACTGTAGTGAGACACTGTGTCTAGTGGAGCCAGAGCCACTTAGTGCTCACTGGGGATGAGACTCTTTGACAGAGACAGACAGAAAAAAATTGAGAGAATGAGAAAAAAAGAATGAGAGAGATAAAATAGAAAGTGAGGTGTGTTAGAGAAGGGATTATCAACAACTCCATCGGAGGAGTTCTTCAGCTGGCTGAAAACACAGAGACAGAAAGAGAGAGACAGTTTGTGTTGTATAATTGCTTTGGCAAAGTAAGAAAAATTCTACCATGTCAATAATGCTCTTTGAATTGAATTGAATTTAGAGAAAGACAGAGAGAGTAAGACAGAGCCAGCCAGCTGGAAGAGAACCTGTAACCTTTCAGCTACAGGACAGTCTCTCCTAACACTCCAAAAAAAGAGGAAAGAGAGAAAGACAGAAGAAAACGAAGAGAGAGCTGGAAAAGGTTGAGGCGTGTTTGACAGAAAGGATTATCTTCTAGTACTGAGAGGTCTTCAGCTGTCTCCACCTGCAGCACCTCAACAGGTCTCAACTCCAAGAAGATAAACAACCCTCAGAGAGAGAGAGAGAGAGAGAGAACTACGGCCAGCACCAACGAAAAAGTGGCCGTGGCAGCAAGGTTAAGCTTTCAGTGCGTATGTGAGAGAGACAGAGAGAGAGACAGAGAGAGAGGGGGCTACAGTCAACGGCATTGGAGATTTGTCTGTGACAGCGCGGTTGAGCTCTTCACAGCGTGTGACAGAGAGAGAGAGAGAGAAACAGCAGTAGAGGGACATCTATAGTGGGGACACCCCTGAGGGAATTGGACTGGCAACCACAGCACAATACCACACGGACAGGCAACTTCAACAAGAGGACAGCTAAAGTCTGGGATCTCTACTTGGAAGAGTGAAGACTTTACTGAGAAATGTAAATTCTGGGCATGATGGCATCCCTTTTCAATATGAAAAAGGCTTATTGGAACCTACAACCGTAACCGATGTAGTGAGGTCTTTCAGTGGATCCAGGACTTAAACTATTCTATTCAAACTCTCTGTGACAAGGACAACTTAGCCAAACAGTGAGCACCCGCGTACACGTGCTGTCTGCTGTAGACCTACAGTAACTCTCTGGCGGGACTCTACTGGGACTTGGATGTTCAAAGCAGACATTTTTGGTTTTAGCAGGATTTTTTTCTAGACATTTTTTTAGTCTGAGATGGCTATGCTTTAAAGAGCATTAGGCATGTTTTTATCATAAAACCTGTCATTCTCTGCTGTAACTACTCCATTGGGACTTGGCTGGTCTATGTAGACATTTTTAGTTGTAGTTGAGTTATACATTTTTGTTAGGCTTGCGTAGCAACACTGTCTATTCAAGGAGGTTTAGATGTGCTATTACAATACAGCCACTCTTTGTTGGCTGTAACCCAGACTACTCTATTGGGACTTGGCTGGCCAAAGCATACTTTTTATGTTTTGTTTAGTTTTACTATAGTTAGAAATCTAGACATTTGTTAGTCTGAAGCAGCACTGTCAGTACAAGGAGGATTAGGTGTGCTTTTACTATATGAGCAGTTTTGAAGAGAAGAGCACTCTGCATCAGTCATGAGGAACAGCATTGCTATTTTTTTTGCCTGTATTTATCCAGTTTGCTGAAGGTTTGCTGGGCATCTGTGCTCTTTTTCAGCAACACCAGCCTGCTTCACATTCATACAGTTACATGCATTCAGACTTTGAATTAATGTTTGTCCCGAAGAGCCATCACTGCCTTCATTCATAAGGAAATCAAAGTGAGTTCAGCGACTTTCAAGGAGCTGTGGATATTGAGATTCTTGGCTGCTGAAGCTATTATCCAAGAAGACATAACCACAACTGCTGTCACAGCTTTATGCCTACCACCTAAGGCCTAATTGAAGGTACTTTTGAATTCCGCAGAAGTATCAAGGAACAGTGTTTACTGAGATCCTTGACTACTGAAGCCCAGTTCAAAGGAGGTATTACCACAACTGCTGTCACAGCTGTATGTCCACCACCTAAGACCCAACTAAAGGGACTTTAGACCAGTACGATATAAAACAGCGGTGCACCATTAGTACACTGCTGACTACTACAGAAGATATATCTACCAAAAGAAGAAGAAAGAAGAAATTATCACAACACCTTGGGCTATTGAACCCTATACCAAAGGAGGAATTATTGTAGCTGTACAGCTGCACTTGAAAGCATAATCTACACAAATTGGAGTTCTATAAAAGCACTAAGAGGCAATTACTAGTGGACTGTGATTAGTGTGACATTGGTGAAGCCATGCTGGGAGGCCTGTTCCGAAGGAAACCTAAACATGAGAGACTGGAAGAGGAACCTGAGGTCAGATTTAAAGGCCTGCTGGTGTCAGAGAAAGACCTGGGATATACATATGTACGGCCTGGAGGTAAGACTGTTCATACAACTGATATACAACAAACTATAGGCAGGTAAAGTGGAAGGCTAGTATAGTTGGCTACATTCGGTAGTGAAGCTAGCACGGCTCTCCATCAATGTTGCATCCAAGGGCTTATTATGAGTAGACAATGTAATAAATCTCAATTTAAAACTTCAGTGCTCTGCTTCATTAACCGTCAAAGCAGGAAGGTCATTTTTGAAATGTTTATAAAAAAAATGCATCATAATCTAGAACAGCAGTCTACAAGAATTAAATCAGACATGACATTGACATCAGATCTCTACTGCTACATAGTATAATCCATAATCTGCATGAGTAAGGTAGTGACAGAGAGAGACAGACCTACAATATACAGTACATGTTTATGGCCTGCAGGTAAGCCTGACATTGAATAAACATCAAACAGGGCAGGAAACTAACTTTTTGTTTACTGGCAACAGTGGGTACTGCATCCCATGTAACAACCATGTTGACTATTTTACCAGCCAAGTACATTTTTAGATTCAAATAAGACCTTCAAATGGTGATTGGTTATCTGTCAAAGTGGCTGGTGGAACAGACAACTTAACCAGCCACAGCCAAAAAGCATGGCTCTGACACAGCCAGGGTTAGGGGTCCCATTCCCTGTGTTAATAGGTAGATGAAAAACACTGCCAGGGTTAGGGGTTTGATATTGGTTTGAGGGTTTTTACCACTGGGTTATGGTGAGGGTTAATGTAAAAATCTGTTCCTCGGTACGGGGATATTTACCAGAAGAAGAATGACATGCTCAGGCTTAATTTCACTTCCCTGGAACTTGTCCTGTTCTCTGGTATCTACAGTCCCCAGGGTGTATTTTTAGCCTGGAGTGCCACTTTGTGCCAACTACCATTCCAGGCAGTTCCTGCAGCACTGAGGGCTGCATGTTTGTCTAATGATAAGATTCCACGACCCCTCCGCACAGAGGTCAGGCTACAGAGGGACTGGCAGGACTACCAACAGCCTGGGGCCTGGGTTTCTAAGTCTTAGAGATCAGATGTTAGTCAGTGAAAAAGGACTTTTCTGAGTCAAGTGGTGTTCCATTGATGTTCCAGTGATGTTACTCATAGAGTTCTCTGGGAATGATACCACCCACCCCCTTCCTGTAAATGCTCTATGCATGTCAGCGTACTCAACCTGCACTTTGGGGTGTAACATTTTGATTGACATTTCTCAGTGTTTGCGGTTCCGTTTCTCAAGTGCTGTTAGTTCAACCTTATCACAGATTACCATGCTAGAAAATTCATATAAGGTCCATTGATCCCAGTAAATTACAGCAACTATGGTTTGATTACAATCATACTTCATCACTGCTTCTTTGGTTGTTTTATTACCCCTTCCTCAAACACTGTGTAATCAGTTACTGCCATCGAGCATTAGGCTAAAAAACGTGATGTACGCTCCCACTCTTCACCTCACATAACTCCTACCCATATTGCCTTTTTATGAGAGGATATGGTCATCAGCTGAGCTAGGATTACCGTTTTATGTGTTTTTAAACTTCTTTCCTTCCCAGAACTCAAGTGAGTTATTTATTCATTTACAATTTATGCTCCATCAGAGGCTAAATGTGTCTCTGACCACATCCCGAGGCCAGTAGGATCACTGTCTATCTTCAATGTGTCTTGAGTGCATTTAGACCTGGATTAAAAGATGTAAAGGCGTCAGTGTTGCAAATATATGGCATATGTCTTATTTCACTAAGCCTTTATAATGATATTGTTGTATAACTGTCAGTAAGACATGCAGTAATACAGAGAGAGGATCAAAGCAGCCATAAGGAATGCACTGGTATCTAAACACAGCATTCCACCTGCCTCTTACTGAGCCTGATGGAGAGAGTGAGACAGAGAGAGAGAGAGAGAGACAGAGAGAGAATGTATGTCTGTGTGTGTCAGCAGTGTGTGCGTGTGTGTGTGTGTGTTTACGTTATCAGTGACTGTTGTGGTGTATCTAATCTCTGCTGGCTGGCTGTGTAGTGCTGTCAGACTCTTGTCCCACAGACACACTCTATTCTGTGTGTGTGTGTGTGTGTGTGTGTGTGAGACAGATGCAGGTCCCAGAGAGAGAGACAGGCAGATAGGTTTGGAGACACTAGAATACCTCTGCTCCTTATATGGAACTACTGGCCTCCACTAAAGTGAACCTCATGCTACGTGCTTTCCTCACTCTCTGTAAAACTGTCTGTCTCTCTCTGCCTGTCTAACTGCCTCTCTATGGCTATGGTTACACTTGTCATTTCAATGTGACTTTTATCATCCGATCACCCATTAAATGATAGCCACAATGTGTATATAGGCAATGTAAAGAGATGAAGAGTTGGAAAAAGTAATGCAGACACAGATTTATATCTACATGTTTGCCTCGCGGTCCTTCTCACCATTTACCTGTCTGTATGCACACAAGAACAGTATGCTAGAGACTCTATGCTTTCTCTTGTATGACTTCTCTGCCTGTGTTTCTATCCACCTCTCTCCTGGTCAGACTATCTTTTTCCATCTCTCTCTTCCTGTTTGTCTTACTCTCTGTCTCTCTATCTTCTGGTCTGTCTCTTCATCTCTGACTACTTGTACAGAACAGTATGGGCCTAACTGTTCCATATTTTACGTGGGGTTTCTCTCTCCCACAGCCGGACACTAAAACACACTCTATGCTCTATGTGTATGTCTATCTGTCTAGCTAGTCCTAGTATTTATCCGTCTATGTCTGAACTGCAGCGAGATCACAGCTCCTTACTCACACAGAAACCTTTAAGTCTGGCTCTGACACCCAGCACACAACCAAGCTTTTATCAGAGTTTGTACTTTTTTCTATTTTGAAGTTCCATACTTTTACCAGACTTTAATTTCCTCAATGAATTTCAAGATTTTTCTCTGTATTCAATATAATCTATACTGATAGTGGCTGGGCAATATAAGTGTCAAGTAGGACATATCACTCTGTAGCTGAAGATTATTATTCACAGAGCTGAATGTCACAGCAGGTGAAATGACAGTGGGTCTAAAACTACATAAAATGTGTCTGTGCATCAGGACTGAACAGCTGTTGTTTTTTTCCCCATACTTAATGAGACCTTTTTTGCAATGCACAACATTTTAAGAGCAGGAAATAATTTAATTAATAGTCCAGAATTATCCAGACTTTCCATATATGGAAATCTGGCCCAAATCAAAATTTGGGCCAGATTTAACCCAACTCAGACATGTTGCTCAACATTAGAAGATCAAGATGACTATAGTATGTCATCATAAATTTTCTTAGTGTTTTTTAGCAGTGCTTTGAATCTGAAATGTTTATTTTTTTATATGATACATAACAGTTACAGAGACAGAAAAGAACAAAACAATCCATACAAGGATACAAGAAAAGCAAAATAAAATAAAGGAACCTGAAATGTTAGTAGTAGGTTCTTGTTATAGGTAATTCACACTCTCTCTTTCTTTGCCTTTCTCTTCTTTTTTCTCCCTCCTTTGTCGACCAGGAATTTATGTTGTGTGCTGGTTCAGGCTTGCTGAACAGAACTGAACATTTTTAAATAATAAATATTAAGAACAAAATGAAGCAGATAAAGGATTTTAGGCTTAAATCCTCAAAAGGCAGAGATTCAGAGATTAGTAGTGGTGGTACCTGTGTGTGTGTGTGTGTGTGTGTGTGTGTGTGTGTGTGTGTGTGTGTGTGTGTGTGTGTTGGTCTTCTGTTGTGTGCTGTGGGACAGCAGGTGTGTGTGTATGTGTGTGTGTGTGTGTGTGTGTGTGTGTGTGTGTGTGTGCGTGTGTGTGAGAGAGAGAGAGAGTGAGTCTACTTACACCGTGCATTGCGGTATAGCAGGAAGGGGTCCTGGAGTTGGAAGTCCAGGTCTTTGGTGATTGGCTCTGTCAGATTCTCCATGTTGAGTCTGTTCATGATGGTGAAACCATGTCTGGGAGACGCCAGTCTGAAATATACAGAAGACACAGCACAGACATACATGTGAAGAGTTTCATTCAAGAATGATTCATGCACAACTTGAAACAAGAGGCACTTGAGCTGCCTAATGTCCCACCGTAATCACCATGATACATTAAACATAACCTATTACGCTGATGAGGTCATTCTATGTTGACATGTGTGGCATTAATATGAACTCTGCATCTTAAAGCAAAGGAGTTACAGTGGTTTCATGTAAATCAGTGTTTCCTCATGAATATGCAAATGATTTTTGAGCAGTGAAAAATTTAATATGCATTTGAATGTCAACTTTTATACTGATTCACACTGCAGCAACAAGTCATACTCATGAGATGTATGCTTGCTGATAAACATGCAAGAACTTGGAGTTTGACACAACATTCCCTTCCATGCAAGGCCACAACAGCATAGCATGTTAGCATGTAAACATTGTAAACATTCAGTCAAGCTGTTGTTCGGATGTGACAATGTCAAAGAAAACTGTTTTATTGAACTTTTCACTAAGCTTATATACTTGTATTTCATTCAAATTATTTAACACAGTATCATTTACCATTAAAGGTCACTTGTTCACAGTGTAGTTAGGTATGGAAACCTTTAATCAGAATGCAAGATATAAAACTCAATGCCACAGCCAAACATTACCTTGTGTAGACAAACAGAGTACCTTCCACCTCTGTCTTCTCCTGAAAATACAAAAAAAATAAGCAAACAGATGTAAGAAAGCAAGCGAAAAACATGTAATTGTTGGTCAATTTAATCTTTTAGGATTAATCTGTGTCATTTCTGCTGTACAGGATACAGTAGAGAAAGGAAGGAAGAGAAGATGGAGATGAAGGAAGGATTTCTAGTTTCTTTTAATCTAACTTGGACAATCTGTCATTTTTGCATTTGCAAAAAAATAACCCACAAGAGGGGATGACATGGAACAAAGGTTCGAAGTGGGATTTAAACCCATAATATTATGAATACATGCTATGCACCTAAACTTGCAGAGCCTCATCAATCGTTTCTATCTCAAGCTGACCAAACAGCAGATCAGCATTTACATGATTGATAAATATTTGAGCATTTGTATTGAATGAGCCTAGTTTTATTTATAGTTAATGTTGAAATCAAAAGTGTAATGACATATGGGGGCACAGAAGTTGAATGGGTGTGTGTGGTGGGTATTCCCGTTCAAGTCTACGTTCTGCAGAAGAAAACTGAATCATGTGTTCAAATGAGGAGCAAACTACTGTAGATTGCCACTGTGGAAAATCATGACTGAACAATTGTCTGTAAATATGTGTAAAATTTTGCAACTTAAAGTCCCAACAGAGTACATTTTACTTTACATCCATGCTAATTCTATGCACAACATTACATTTATATTCCAGTTATTTGTCTGTCATACAGCGGACATAGACCAAACCAGGGGGTCCCAAACTTTTTAATATCAAGGACCCCAAGGAGATATGCATTAGACCATGGACCCCCATTTAATTAGATTGCGTCCCAAGGAATCCAAGCTGAAAAGATTTTCGTGATATGACTTGGTACAGAATGATATTTCTGTCTGTGGGTGCGGAGATAACAGTGAGGAGGGTGAAAATATGATCCGAACAGTTATCTCTCATTGTAGTAACTTAAGGGAATTTAATAATAGTGAAATGAAACCATTCCTCTTTTACTGGAAACTTTTCAGAACTTTCCCAAGGTCACTATAGGCCCTGAACAGCACAGCTAGCAGAGTTACTGCCAGATAAGGTAAACCAGTGTCAGTGAGAAAGCGCGCCTATGCCACAGAATGACGAAGCTAAGCTAGCTAGTAGCGTAGCAACCGACATTCTTAACTAACGTGCAAACTTACCCACTCGTTTGCCCTGTTGTTAAAAGTATACAGGGCGACTTGGCTGGCCACATCCACAATGTTATTGATGTAGGGGTCTTGTCGCTGCAAAGCGGCCAGACTTATGTCCAGTCCTTTAGCGGTGAGACAGGTGCTGCTACCTGCAGAAGTCGCTGTCATTGTTCCCAATGGAGAAGTTAGCTCGCTAGCTAGCTTCAGCTGCTAACGACTTACGAAAAATACGTGATCACCAATCGAACAGTGGGGGAAAACAGCCGATTAAATCAGTCACTGCACAACGAGTAGTTCTGCGAAATCAGACGAGTAAAATAAAAGAAATCGCGAGTTAACTAGCTGGAACTGTCATCGGCGACTTTGGCAACGGCCATGTTTAGTCAGTCAGATTGTAAACAACCAGACATGACTAGTTGCGCCCGCAGTCGTGGAGATTTCAGTCGTACCAATCGACTTTGAAAAATAGATAGCTCTCTCACGACCATGGAAGAGCACAAAAGCCATACTGTCAACTACAGGGATTTTCAGTACTAACGTTAATTTAATTTGTCAGTCTGTGTTTATCGTCAGGTCTAACCGGTTACTCTTTAATTTGCACGATCCATGCATGGATACTCACATCAAGTTTCATTGTCATTGAGTTGTCTATTTCATCTTCTGTTTTACAGATGCGATCACATTTTCCATTAGCATAATTTCTACACTGTTATGTAGCCTATGCAGCCAAAACATATTGTAACTTATTTTGTCCATTTAGAGCTAAAGAATTGCAGGAAAGCTATCCTATATGATTCTATTTGTAACGGACTTGAAGACACAATACCCAACACTTCTAAGTCTGTGTGCCTTTATCAAGATCTCCCTGTCTCTGATCCAGCTGATGGAGGCTTCTGTTTTGACCCCTATTATTTCCTTCTTTGTGTTGTCCTAATCACATCCCTGAAAGTTGACTGCCGCTAATCTACCCAGACACCACAGAAAAATGCTTATGTATAATATCTACATGAACACTGATGCTGATAGACTTCCAGTCCACAGTTGCATTCCACATCAAAGGCCCTAGGGGGCAGTAAAGCGACAGATAAGGCACAACCATCCCTGCTCTATCCATTTATTTGTTGGAGTTGATAAAGGGCTGAGAGCCAAATTAATAAAATACATGTGTGCTTCTGTCAGTGTCCCCAAGAGTTTTGCCTTAATGGGGAAGAAGAGCCTCTGAAACAGCATTTAGATCATGTGACACAAACTCTCCAGTGAAACAAATACAAATCCACTTCAGTTCAGCGGCAGTGGCAGGGGAATCACTGCGTCTACACTTAAGACACAAGTTCCCTCTGAACACAACTCAGTCCCAACATTCAGACTGTATTTCTCTCTCTCTCTCTCTCTCTCTCTCTCTCTCTCTCTCTCTCTCTCTCTCTCTCTCTCAATTCAGTTCAATTCAATTCAAGGTGCTTTATTGGGATGACAGCTCACAAACAAACAATATTGCCAAAGCATGTAACAAGAGATTAATCATCAATTCAATTATTAAATAACAAAAAAGTAACAGAAAAATAATTCCATCCCCTCCCATGTATTATTGTGTGTGTGTGCGCACGCGTGCGTGTGTGTGTGTTGCTGTGCCTCCACTGTCTACTGACTCATTGTTTCTGTGTTTATGTCACTTGTGTTTCTGAGGGAGGAAACATAAACCAGCAAAATATCACCTTAGCCAATTAAAAAACAGAACTTTTCACATACATTCATATATTATTCTTCACATTTCTCATTCAACTGTGTGTCCCTCTTCCCTTACAGTGTGAGTACCTAGCTCCCCCCCCCCTTTCTCCCTCTCTCTCTCTCTCTCTCTCTGTTTCTGTTTCTCTCTGGGGATTTTCCCAACATCCTAGCTATAAAAAATGATCAGAATGTTTGTGTTTGTACTGACCGACCGCAGGTTGTTTTCCAGCTGTTTGGCAATGGGCAATAAAGAAGAGGACACACATGCAACTGGAGCAGCTAATTTTGAGAAGAGTGCAAAGTTAGCAACTATGAAGTTACCCAATTCTTGGTGAGTCTAAATTCCCTGTTGGTTCATGGGTTTGAACTGGCGATCTTGTGGTCACAAGTTCACTTTCAACCTCAGGGATGCTGCAGTCCCTGTTTGTTTATACAGCTGGCATGTAAAGAACCTCATTACCCTTATTCCCAGCATATTCAGATACAGTAACTCAACAACTAAATTCCCATTCAAATTCTTTCTTCTGATTGCATCTGATTTCATTCAGACATTTAGAGAGTTGTGTTGTCATATGTGTCAAACCCCACCCTGGTACAGAAGAAGAACAAAACAAATGCAAAGAATTGTTTGCCTATTTGATGCTGGACAAGTGCGTACTCAGGTGCTAGAGGGGATTGTTTTGTTTTTGTTTAGGCTTTTGTGTGTGTGTGTCTGTTATTAAAGTTATCACCCTCTGTAAATTGATTTTAGAGGAACTGTGAGGCAGAATAGAGATACGCACAAGTTCACAGATTGAGAAATGAAGCATACACTTTACTATTAAGAACATTAACACTCAGGGTCAGGATGGTAATGGATACAGGAGCAGCGGAGCAGGACTTACAGCTCTGTAACTCCTTCAAATCCTTGTGGCAGTCAGGCTGTACGTGGCAAAAGGCCAGCCTTCTAATAATCAATTATAATGTCCTGCTCTATTGCTGACAATAACAATCTACCCAACATCATCAGTGCAGGTGAGGGTATATAGTATGTCTATATATGGAGAATAGCCACCTCTTCCTCTGGGTGTATGTGAACCTACTTCTGGGCATTTAGAACAGCCTACGTGACTAACAACCAATCAATCAACTAGATTAACAACCACTGATAAAAACAGAATGGGGAAATAGCATACCCACCTGTTTATCAGTATATCACCTCTCCTCAGCAGTATATCCACCTTTTCTTCTCTGAGCAATTAGAGTATATCCGCCTGTCACTGGTTTCAGATCTACAACAGCCGATGTGTATCCATCAAAGTGTCCTTTAGCAACACTCTGAACCTCCTCAGTGTAAACGGCTCTGGATGAGAGCGTCAGCTAAATGCTTTAAATGTAAATGTGCCTTTGCTCCACCGCTGTCCACCTCTTCACCAGTTAAATATGAACGAAGCTCGCCAAGGTCAGGCGGTGATGTCTATCTCTCTGCCGACATGAATTTATCTGTTTTGTGATGGAGTATGGGTCTGTTTGTCTCTGGACTGGTGTGTCTGTCATTTTGTCAGGGTGGCAGTTGAGTGTGTGTGTTTCAGGGTGTATGTGTCTATTTGTCAGGGTGGTATCTATCTATTTGTCAGGTGGCGTGTGTTTGTCAATGATGAGGCTAATGAGTTATCCATCAGCAGGTCAATAGTGTCAATAGTCATTCAGTCAAGATGGAGCACTTGACCCTGATTGGTGGGGATAGACCAGGAGACGCTGGTGATTGGTCCGTAGGCAGGAAGGGTAATGGGATATAGCCAGTGGGCAGCTTGTTGAAATTTAACAAGGGGAAATACGCACAGTTGTGTCCGTTTTATGGCGAAATTAAGGGGGTTGGACGCTGTAATTTGTGTTGGTACACTGCAAAAAATGTCCATCTTCACAAACCAGTTAGTGCTTCTCTTGTTCCTAATGCAGCAAAATAAAAATCTTAAAAGTGTCATATCCTGAAACAATTTGAGTGATTATTATTTTACTGCACTGACATGATTGTGCTAGTTTCAAGAAAATGTACCTGTTTCATGACAGTATGACAAGAAAAATGCACCTTGTCAGAAGAAACTCATTTAAAACAGTTTCACTGCTTTCAAATGTATAAACAAGTCATGTTATCCGGTGACAAGTGAAGTTTCTGGAAACCTTAAAAATCGCGTGCTAAGCTTATTATATGCAGTGTGTGTGCATAATAGCCAACAGAAGATTGTGTAACCAGTGAGAAGCAAAGGAAATCTATAATTTACATAGGGGGTGCATTGCATAATTTCAGCCATCCTGCTAAAGCCCTCAGGCCAACAATGGGAAGAGCCACAATGAATGGGTGATAGATGGGAAGCCTACAGGGTTCAGTCTGCGTCCAGGAGGAGACGTTACAGTCCTCATTTGGGTCCTCATCTGAAAAACGGCTTGAGAACACTGGTTTATGTTTATTTGAACCTTTTTCACTTGGGGAAAGTTGACCTGGCACACGTTTTCAGCAATATTCTATATACTCATACTCGTGCTATTAGAAATATTCACACCCCAGTGTGACCACAGTCTTTTATTCTTCATTGCCCCCTGCCTTTTTTGTCCTAGGTCCCTTTTCAGATTGAAACACCAAGATGAAGAGTTTCTAAAGAGGCATCAGTTACACTGATCACTTGAAGAGCTATAAGCTAAAAAGGGGAAGATAACCAGTCAGATATGTAGGCTATTCATACCTGGTACACTTGCCTTACCTTTCCTCAAGAGCTTACATTAGTCAGTTGTGAGCGTTTAAGGCCAAGTGAATGTTTTGATCCTCTCCATGAAATCATAAGACACTTGCTTCCTCCCGTTAATCCAATGTGTGCTGATAAAATGTCTGTAGCTCCTTCAGATAAAAACACTGCCAAAATTGGGAGAAATGCCAGACTGCATTGTGAAGCAACTATTAGGGCTGGCCTTTAAACCTAGGCCTACATGTTTCACTCATCTCCTTTTCACACAGTATGATTACTTTTCTGAATATCAGCCATATTTTCAGAAAAGCATACCAAACCATCAGCAAAGTGATTCTCAAAATACCCTGTCACTTTCAGCAGCTTAGTGCAGATTCCCTCTGAATTCTTCAGGGCAAAAAGAGTTGAGCATTGACTTTTACTGATAAAATAGTGCAACTTGTAGATGAAGGTGGAAATTTCAAGAATGAATGCCAGCACTACATATTTTGTAAAAACCAAGTGACATAATTCAGAAATCTCAATACTGTTTCAGTGCTTGCTGATCTTGTATAGAAATATATTTTTTCTTAGCTGCTGTAAAACAGAAATGGAGATGGAAATGATCTCGCTAAACAAAGACACTACTTTGGTAGAGTCCTATATTTGATACTTCAAATTTGTTGAATTTCATATTGCATTTCATTTTATACTTGTACTCTTTTTCGGATTAGATATTTATCCCAGGGAGAGATGAGGAATGCAAGTATATTGTTCTATCGCCATTGAAAGGGTATATGACATGCCACTGTATAAAACTCACCAGAATTGAGTTTTTAAAAGCAGATTTTCAAAAGTTTCTTCCCCGACTGGATTGGAGCCCATAATGTTGCAGTTGCATGGAAGGCACCTGAGCCAACTGAGCTACCAGAACAGCTAAGAAATTGCACTTTTAGAGAACCTCGCTCCTGGCCAATGAAAAACTATGACAGAGAGTAACTATTTTGTTCTGATTCAGACCAATTCACAAACAATTGGTGAGAAAACGTTATCCCTGTTTAAAGAGAGATTTTTCTCTCTTCTCTTGAACATTTTTTATTGCACTTACCTCTGTAGGACTTCATGTATAGTCAAATGCTAGAGACCCATAAACACTATTCACTTACTTCTATTTTGAAAACCTCTAAAATTAATAATTCTAAGACAAACAAAAAGTAGACCCAGGGAATATTTTATGCTCTGTTCAGGGTCCTATTTTTTCAAGAAATAACTGTATATAATGGACATTGTAAGCTGAGTGAAAATGTTCTATCAAAGTAGACTTTGGCTTTAATACTTCAGCATGTGTCTTTTTTGGAAATTGACGTATTTGTTATTTGTTAGTATTTGTATCCAACACTGTCCCTACCTACTGAATCACCTGCCAGATGACCTGTGAAAATACATGTCATCTAAATAACCAAGTTGCATGACCACAGTCAGCTTAGAGAGAGTGTTACCAGAGTGTTCTCTTTTTTTATGTTTGCCTTAAACCAAGACACCTGATTTTGAAAGTACTGAAGTAGGGCAAAGCAGTGTTTCATGGTAGTTTTTCAAAGGAGGTCTCCCTTGCAACGGGACTAACCTGGATAAATAGAGGTCACATTTATCTGTCCCGCTTGATTCATCATCACATTTCAGATACTTCAATGCTTAAAATCTAAGAGACTGTAATGGGGCAAAGCAGTGCTCTACAATGACTGACTTTTCACAGAGGAGCTTCACTGTTATTGATCTCTCCCCATTCATGTTAACACTTTAGAAGTACATCATTTTACATGGTGCTGCATTAGGTCTAAATATCTCCCGTTGTGAAGATTTTATCTCCCTCTGTCAGGAGGGGATTCCCCTTTGGCTGACTAGCAGATTGTTGGTTTCCCACACGGGCGACCAGGGTTTGAGTCCAGTCTGTTACGTGTGTGTGTGTGTGTGTGTGTGTGTGTGTTTGTCCGTATAGTGGTTCCCAGAGACAAACTGAGCTTTGGAGTCGCACACACACATAGAGAGGGGTCGGGAACTACAAATACGGAGTAGTCGCAAATAGAATTGATATTCCATGTGCGGGCTGAACTGGGCGGGAAATTTGTGTGTGTATGTGTGTTATGTATGCTCTCCCCTGGGTGCAAGTGTCTGTTCCCACGACCTGCCCTCACATGCCAATCCCTCTCCATCCGTTCTTCCTTCTCCCAATCCTTCTCTCCGTCAATCCTTCCATCCACCAGCCAGTGTAATCAAACAGAGGCTGATTTGGCGAGCGAGCAAGAGAGAGAGAGAGACTCACACTTCTATTATGTCACACACCATTGTCCATCTGTCTCACTTTCACTACAGGGCTCATCAGTCATTTGTGTGACTGTCAATAGATCTATTAACATTCTTTGATATAGGCCTTCGACCGCTGAAATGTCATGTTTTCTGACAATAATGCACTAGTTATACTATGTGCAAGGCAAATTCTGGGAAGTAAACATTTCCATTCATTCATCAGAATAGCGATTCATTCATTCATTACTTCCCCTCCATTTCTGGACAAAACAACCATTGGCTGATTCAGAGAAAACAAAAATACAATAACATTCTTAGTCACAAAACACCATATATTATCACAAAACGTGACTTTTCAGCTGTCACATGTCATCAATAGAACAATTTGTTCGTTGTCTCCCTTTCTTTACTATGTCTGCAGTGACAAATGGCCCCAAAAAGTTTTATTCAATTATAGGATGGTGGGTGGTGCTTTTGTGCTATTGCACTGAACAAATGTGTGCAGGCTGACTCATCCGATTCACTTCCTGATTATAGCCTACAGTGAGACTGACATTAGGCCTGCACATTGTGAAGTTAGTATTCAAAGTCAGACACAAAGTTTTACATGTGGGATGGCCAATACCATAATTAGAATCTGGGAAGGCGCCAGTGTTTTTTTCCTCAGTTTTGTGAAGCATTATTGTACATTTTTGATGCATTTGACAACTTAAAATTAATTTTTAATTGAAAAAATGAGGACAGTGTTGACGTTTTTGATACTCGCCCGATGACTGGCAGAGACTGGTGAGTATATTTATGTGAAGGCAGGAGCAGTGGTTCTCAAAATAGGGTCACTGGACCCACGAGGGGTCTTTGAGAGGACTGAGACGATGACAAAAAATGTTACAGTTTCCTTTACTAGAAGTTGCCTATGGAGAGCTTTTAGAAATACCACTCGATTTAAGAATTGACATATTATTTGTGTAACCAGCTCTCTTCCGAAGCTACAGTAGAAATTATGGAGCCAAGAGTCTACACACTGTAATGTCGTCAAAACCTGGATCTGGTCCATAGACGTTTAGTTAAAGGCTAACTTTATTGACTTTGTTTGACATTTTGCTCCCAAATGAGCTTTATTTTATCATTGTGTTACCTGAGAAAATGGGGCTATGTCTCCAGAAAATTACTTTGGGTGCTTTTGGGGCCAAAAGGACAAATTTGTTTCTGGCTATGGAGGAGAATGGTGAAACATACTTCACTGTCCTCGGGGCACAAGGGAAAAACGTAATTGAATTCCCAAATTCAGCTGTATTGTCCTCTAGATAAACAGGCTTGATTCTAATCTTTTACCAGTCAAATACCATAAACTTCCTGACGACTTCATAAGTTTTTGGTCAGTATTTACACAGCATCAGACGATCTGAAAATCAGCTTCCTTGTGGTTCCTCCCTGTTTAGAGAGCCATGACAAGATCAGAGTTGTGTCATAAAAAAGTTAAAAACCAGATCTTCTGTGTCTGTGTAAACACAGCCTCAGCCAAAGAAAAGAATGGGGCTGAAGCAGTCCAGATGTGTAGCAGTAAGGGACTATGGGCAAATCAGATTTAAGTACAGCGTCTCCAATCTCCATTCCTTCCCCCGTCCAGCAGAAATCAAAGCTCAGACTATGTAAGGCTTGAGCCAGCTTACTCTATAGCTCATTATCCCCCCTTCCATCTCTCTCTCTCTCTCTCTCTCTCCCTCTCTCTCTCTCTCTCGCTCTCACACACACACACACCACACACACACATTTATGGGTTTCGGCCACCTTTCTCCCTTTCTCTTCTATTTTGCTCGTCTCCTGCCTACAGTTTCTTTTTGTTTTTTGTGTACCCCCCAACTCCTATACACACACACACACACACACACACACACACACACACACACACACACACACACACCCACACACCCTTTGCCATCATCATCATTATCACCATCATCGTGTCTGGATACCAGCCGCGGTTCTCCTGTTCTTTCTTTTGCCTATAGCTTCCCTCCCCCCCCTCTTTCTCTCTCTCTCTCTCTCTCTCTCGCGCACACGCACACACACATCTGGAAACAGTCAAAGCGTCTACATGCACTGGGAGAGGGAGGGGGCTACCTCTCTCTCTCTCTCTCTCTCTCTCTCTCTCTCTCTCTCTCTCTCTCTGTCGGTATCACTGCAGAGCTGAGCTGCAGGGGCAGCAGAGGCAGAGAGAAGAGAGAGCTCTAACTCCCGTTCAGTGAGACACATAGACAGATAGACAGACAGGCAGGCAGACAGACAGGCACACACACACACAGACAGACAGACCGCCGGACCATGGACTGGATCTGGACAGAGAAACCCGTCTCTGGATGAGACAGGACGGCCTGGCTTCTGTTTTGGGGGGGACTGCTATCTCTATACGTGGAATAACCGACAACCTTTTGGGAGATTTAACCCTGTGCTACCCATGATGGAATATTTACACTCTTCTCATTTTCTCATTTTTCTCCAAACCCTCTCCTCCTCCACCTCCTCTTCTTCTTCCTCCTCCTCCTCCTCTTCTTCATCCTCTCACATTTTGACGCGCTGCTGAAGATGCGCACGAATGCGTCTTTTGCGCACTCCAATTGCGACCGCCACTGACAGCGCCCGTGTTTTATAACATTTTTAAACCTTATTTTTTATAGGGAGAAGGGGGGAAAGAGAGAGAGAGGGAGCGAGGTGTGAATTGAATTGAACGTGGTGCTGGTCTCATGTTTCTCGCCTAGGGCCCGGATGTACCGAGGGATGCACCGGTGCGTTTTCCCAACCGGTTCCGCCGAAAGCCCCCTCTTTTTTCTCGCCTTCACCTCCATCATGGGGATTAGGTAATATTCACTCCATCCGAAGAAACCCTCCCCATAAATAAAAAAAACGGAATATCCAAAGCTGCCCGTGTCAGACAGTTCTTTATTCTTTTTTCCCCCTTTTTCCTTTTTTAATTTCTTTATTTTCGGGGCTTTTTTCCTCTTATTATTGTTTTCCCTCCTCCTCTCCAGCGTTTTCCTCCCTCTCTCTTCCATTCACCTATAGGGATAACGCCGGACTACATTTATGGTAAATGAAAGCAAAAACATGTACATCCCGGAGGACACCCTTGAGAACCATCAAGGTATGTGGTGTCTTTTTTATTTATAACTGGGAAACATCTTGTAACTGTGCATGAGAGAGAGGGAAGGAGGTGGAGGGAGCGAGAGAGAGTGAGAGAAGGAGGGAGGGAGGGGGGGGGGGGAGAGGTATGATGATCTCGAAATGGGGATGGGATGGAGGGGAGAGGAGGGGGGGAGAGAAAAAAGCAACGGGGTGTTACCTCTCTCTCTCTCTCTCTCTCTCTCTCTCTCTCTCTCTCCTCGTTTTCAACAGATGGACAGATGCAGTTCTCGTTTTCTCCACCACTTTCTCTCGTTCCCTCCGTGCAGTTTGTTTATTCCCCTCTATGTGCATTTTATATGTTCCCCTCCTCGTGCAGTTTGTGCAGCGAATGAAGTTGGGCCATAATCACGCAACAAGGCTGCAGGTAGAGCCGTGGATAGATGGATCAGGCCTTTTCTTACTTGGCTTAGTCCACACTTAGTGGTTTAGTAGGCTGTCCTTTTGGAAAATTGTGCCATAAACGGTGGGCCGTGATCATATTTAGCCAACAGGCGAGTGAAATTATTATTTCCCGACACATTTTCCGCATAAATTCGCAATTTACAAGGAGGGGTGTGTGTAGAAATTGTGTTATTACAAACGGGTTGCCAGTTCTCTCCTGATTCTCCCTCAAATCCCCCCTCTCTCCCCCGGCCATAGCGTTTCGACAACAAACTTGTCAAATAGCAGGCTTAACTGTTGTCCACCGCGGAGTAAATGAAATTGGATATATTTTGTAGGCTATATCAGAAATGAGCACACAGAGGTCGTTAAGGAGCGCAAAACGAGCGGCGCCCACCGATGCGCGTCCACACACACTCGATCACTATCGATCCTCCCTTCCTTCCTAATCAATACTCGTATTTGTCACGTTTTAATTTATTTTTTCATGGCCGCGGGCCTCCTTAATAGCACCGAGAGAGAGAAATCGCATTGAGATGACAGGTGGCAGTAGGAGGGCCTACAGGACTTATTTGTCTCCTGAAGAATTGGGTTGATGATGTGCTATTTTTGGGATGGGAGCGGACAGCAGGTTGTTTTGTAGAAGACACGGCCAAAGTTCAACTTAATGACTTTTAAGAGAAGTAAAAGCGTTAGGCTGAATGTGAAAGTGTATCGAAATCCCGGGCTGTGGTGTGTTTCATGGTGAGGAAAGGGTCCGTTTGCATTGCGCAGTATTACGCGTCGCTCCTTCCACCCACGTTGCAGAAAGCAAAGCCCAGCAATGCATTAGTTTATGATCATTACATGACAGCCTGTAATTCTGCAAGGGGTAATTTTCCGATCACTATCATCATCTTCATAATCATCATCATCATCATCATCACCATCATCATCATCATCATCATCGTCGTCCACCACCACCATCACAACCACATACCTCCGCCTTGGCGACAGGTTCCATAGCAACAGGGGCTGGAGAGAGGGGTGGCCGTGTGTGTGTGTGTGTGTGTGTGTGTGTGTGTGTGTGTGTGTGTGTGCGTGCGCGTGCGTGCGTGCCTGCCTGCCTGTGTGCATCTGTGTCGCAGCGAGGCACAATCAGCAGTAGTTTGTTCCCAGGAACAACTGATCATAGGCTGGTTATGATGAATGTTACCTGTAGAAGCTGCTGTCATCTGAAATGAGTAAAGAGAAACCACCTTTTAGGCTGTCATCTTCATCATCACATTCATCAGAAAAGGCTAACATAACCTGGTCATTGGTAACCTATCACTATAGCAGGTCATCATCATCTGAAAGGCAGGTGTTTGTGTGCAATCTGCAATTAGACAAATTTGTTACCTCGATTTACCATGATACCATGGCCAATAATGTAATCTTAATCTGTTATTATTATGTGCCTTGTTTGTCCAAGTTGTCCAAAGAAAAGCATCATCATCATCATCATATATAGGCTGTCTGTCTGCCTGTCTGTCTCTCAGTCAGATCAGGGAAAGGGCTTGACACCATTGTCAAAATGTCTGCACTTTCTTGATAAGCCAAGAAGATACATGCAGGTCGTAATGGCTAAATTCTTTTGCAGAATGAGGAAAGAATGATCCTCAGTGATAGCAAATTTCAAAAACCTTTTTAAGATGAATGCGTCTTTTTGCTAATATGATGGTCCTGTATGATGGCACTATCACTGCCAGGGTGACAGTATCACTGGCCACTGGTAGGCAGTTGGCATTTAGCACTGTCCCTCAGTGTGGCTCAAACCACGAACCCCATACTTACCAGCATCACATGACTAGGAAAGTCACCTGAAAAGAATCCATTTCAAATGGCGTGGCAGAAAGTATTTCAGCTTAGGAGTGAATTTACACCAAGGGTCTATACATCACACAATGTCAATCAACGAAGTTACACTACGCTAGTCAGCACATTTGTCCCATTTGTCCATCTGAGGTGTTAAAATATAAACTGGTGACTTGACTGACAACCTTTTTAACTTGTTTCTTATGATTCTCAATGTTTAAGTTACTGCAGATTTCTAGCAAACTGTTTGACATTATCTCCATCTGAGGTGTGCGTGGGTGGTGGCTTCAGCACCATGGACAGTTCACTCTTCACTGGCCTATTGACATTTACATGACAGCTGTTGAAGAGTTATAGGCATTGGACTGAGGTATTACCGGTTCTATTCCGCTTTTCCATTTTCCATTTTAGGTATTTATCTGACAGTCACACTTCTACCAGAAAGAATTATGAGTGCAACTGTAGAATAAGCATAAACTCATAGATCACCAAAATAACAAAGCATCCAATAGCAGGGTATGCAAGTATCAAAGCCAGACAACAGGGGATAAATACACTTTCTTTTTGTTGTTAAAGACAGTGATGTAGTGGTCATTGGGGAAGTGTTGTAATGCCAACATCATATTTATTTTGTTGTCCATGAAGCAGATAAGTGGGTAAACATCAGACATATGCCCAGTGAAAGAAGTAGACATCCTGCAAAATTGCAAATGTTCTTTGGGGTGGCAGGGTGACATAATTATTAGGGAGACCATCCTTTGACCAGAAGGTCTGGGTTCATTCCCCCCTGACAACAAACATTTGCATTGCTGAAGTTTCCTTGAGCAAGACACTGAATCCCTGCCAGCTCCAGTGGTGCTGCTCTGTAGCCTGACCCTGACCTCTGACCTCCCTGTGGAGAGGGGCAAGAGAAAAGACAAATTCCTCTTTCGGGGACCAGTAGAGTATCACAACAAAAAATCGCTCTTGCATGGTGGTTAGAAACCATGCAGTAACTGAAATGTCACAGGTTCAGTTTCTGCAACAGGCAATGTGCCAGTTGTTGCTGAAGCGTTTTTGAGTGAGACACTGAACCCCTACCCGTCCCCCTCTGCCCCTGTATTCCAACCCGTCTGTCTCACAGGTTATATGCTGTGTGTAATGTGGCGATTGAGTGATTTAAATGCTTGAGAAATTTGAGACGATAGCCTAAATTGTTCCTAGGGCATGGTACACAGGCAGCATTCAGAGACCACTTTCTGATCCCTACCGCCGACTTTGTTATGGCTATTGATTTTTGTCCCAGTTATCAATCAATTCCCATCCTTACTGCAGGTCTGTAATTTAAACAGAGTTGATGTTACAGATGATCGTCATCAATAACTGTAAGCTCAATCAGTCCATATTACTTCTGTCTGAGTGGCTTTGAAACACACACACACACGCACGCACATACACAGAAACACAGACAGACATACAGGCACATGCAGACCTGCCGTTATCTGTGTTTAAAGGAGGTCGCTCTGTAAGTACGTAAATGCACACTGTTACAGTCATGTCATTGCATATTTGAGATGGTAGTTGTTTGAAATACATACACACACATACACACAGTCCTCACATTACGGCAGCAATTTTCAGTGGTGCAATCAGCAAGGTGATTTTCCCTGTGGGCGCTGTGCCAGAGGCATGATACCTTCGTTAGGGATAGTAATTGGTTTCCGATGGTTACCCTGGGGTGCTGGCCACCCGCCAAATCACCTCACACTAATGGCTCGACTTGAAATGTAGAATATTCCATTGAAGTCGCCTTAAAAGACATGTTGCAATGACAGGATACACTGCCTATACATGTAGCAACCCGCATAGAGCTGCTGTCAGGGAGAAACCATGTATCTGCAAAAGAAATGTTTTCAGGGCTGAAGGAAAGAGTTCTCACTGACACCTGTATATTTTAGAAATTTCAAAGGCCAAGTGATGGTTGATGGTGTTGTTCTCTCTTGACCTGAAAGTTTACATGATAGTGGTTTCATATAAACTTTCACATCAAGATCGAAAATGCCGAAATTGCATTTATCTGTGTATTTTTTTGTAACAACAACAATATCTGTTTGGTGAGGAACACAAGCTCAAAACATCTTGATTTTTTTAAGAACACTATGAGTAAAAGGTTTCTTAAAATAGCAGTTCCAGTGTTTGTTGAGTTTGCTACAATGCATGCTAAAGCTTTAGCATGCTGTGTGTGTTTAGTGAATGGCATGAGCTTTGCATCATCTCAAAGAGTTGAAACTGCTCCCAATCTTGTCGAGCAGTTGATCGGAGAGCTTATTTGTCAAATTCGGTACGTTATTCGTAGGAGAAATTTATTTAAGAAAGTTTTTATGAAAACTGACTAAATACAACCAAGGGCAGACAGTAGAGTAGTTGGCTTCTTCAAATAAATATAAAGGCAAAATTTAATTACATATTTCTTTCTGAAGTGTTTTAATTAGAATTCACAGGCAAACAGTCAGGCCAGCCAAGTCATCTATCAGTGTGGTTGACATAGATGGAAATCTGGGCAATTAAGCACCAATCTACTGTTAGTCGATGCAATCGCTCTGTTACTCAATATCAAGGTTGAGATGGATAGGAATTGAACATTGGATATCTTTTGTCAAGTGCTGTAGTGTAACAACATCTGTGTAGAAAGCATTGGAAAGGATTCATTCCAAAATAAAAATTATGTATTGGACTGTGTAAGAGGTGTGTATTTTGCAGTGATGAGCACTGTATCAACTAATTGCCTCCCTGTCTGGTCTTTTAAACTAACCTTAGTGTTTGTTTACATGGTATATGATGTGGTATTTTTAAACCAATGTTTTGTTTTGGGGTTTTTTTATACCTGCCCACATACCAAATTACCCTCCCCTGGGTAAGTTAATTTCACTTGATTCCAATGCAAATCAAATTGTTTAAAGATTTATGTATTTTTTAACTCGAGTGGCATTATCTTGAGCGGTCATCTTTACTTTAAGACATTGAGTATTTGAGGAAAAGAGATCTTAAGAATCAATGCTAGATTCAATAACTTTTCAAACTTTTTTTGAGATGGGCATTTTGGGCAGTGCAAACACAAACACAGCCAGACTTGGTTATATCCAACAACAGAGAACCCACCTTGTTAGTGCGTTGCAGTCAAACATGACCCATTTTGATCAAACAATATCCCCCATACCCCACCCTCACTCACCAAACAAAAGCCAGCTAAATGAACTTGCCTTTATTTTCACACACACAAGGGAGGTACGTGTGTGTGTGTGTGTGTGTGTATGCATATGTCTATCCATTTTTTTTTTAGTTTGTTTGTGTCTCTGTCTCTGTACCTGTGTGTGTGTATGTGTGTGTGTGTGTGAGAGAGAGAGAGAGAGAGAGAGTAGAGAGTCTGTTTGGTGATTGTCCCTTGCCATGCTTTAGACGGAATATTACCAGCCTTTAATAATTCAGTCCTGAGGCAAAGAAGCTTAAATAAGTGGGAAAACTTGTTCCATGTGTGTGTTTTAACCTTCATTCATCCGGAGAGGGTTTGCTATGAACACTCACTCTTTTTCAGCAACACCCTACCTCAAATTCATCCAACCACAGCCTTCTGCTGCTGGCCACTGAGTAGCTTCACCGGAGGAGTTGGAGTTTAGGTGACTTGCTCAAGGTCAAGTCAGCAGGAGTTGTTAAGGGAGGGGAGAGTGTTGCTGTTAGTCACTTTCACTTTACTCATTCACCCAGTGTTTTCTTCAGTCATCCCAGGGATTTGAGCCCACAGCCCTCCAATCACAAGCTCGCTTGC
This sequence comes from Centroberyx affinis, assembly GCF_046629955.1. Classification (NCBI taxonomy): domain Eukaryota; kingdom Metazoa; phylum Chordata; class Actinopteri; order Beryciformes; family Berycidae; genus Centroberyx; species Centroberyx affinis. The sequence goes on along the minus strand of NW_027282105.1, from coordinate 53,457 downwards.
TAAAAAAAGAGCATGCATGCACAGCAAACTTTCCCTGGATAAATAAAGTGTAACAAAAACTATGTTGTCGTCTCACAATTGCAGTAAATGTACAGGGATTGGTCTTGGTGGCATTGGTGCAGAGATGTATTCCCAGTTTACAGAGACTCAGCATGTCACAGTAGATAATGATACTGATACTGATACTGATACTGATACTGACACACAGGACAACAGTGTAAGACATATAGTACACTGAATGTACAAAATATTAGTTACAACTTCCTGATATTGAGTTGCAGCCTCTTTTACACAATCCACATCTCAATTGTCTCAAAGCTTTGAGACAAATCCTTCTCTAACTCGTCTGCTTACATCTCATCCTTTGTGAGAGGTACAGATTTAATAAGGGAAATCAATAATGGATAACGGCTTTTACCTAGATTCACCTCATCAGTGTACTTCATTAGTGTCCCTAATGTTTTCTTCAATCAGTATATGATAGACTGTGACTCTGCCCAGCAGAGTTAAACAGCTGTAACAGTAAGGTTACAGCAGCTGTAGAGAGAGATGTAATGCGCGACCGTAGGCCAATCAGCCTTGAAGAAGTTATGTTATGTCAGTGTATGACAGTGTATCGTGGCTTTAACTTGAGGATGTGACCCGACAACAGCTGCTCTCAGCGTAAAATACCATCTGAGAGAGAAAAAGAGATGGAGGGAGAGAAAGAAGGGAGGGGCAGATCGAACGAGAAAGAACACAGCAGAACGACAGATTGCAGCAAAGGAGATGAAAGAGGGCGAGAGAGGGACACCCACAGAGAGAGAGAGAGAGTAGAGTAGAGAAAAAGAGAGCGTGGTGTGGAGACGGAAAGGAAGGACAGCAAAAGACAGAGAGACAGACTGGCAAAGAAACTGAGAGACGGAAAGGAGCAAATGGAGGCAGACAGGCTAGGAGAGGGAAAAAGAGGAACGGTGA
>NW_027282105.1:0-50000 GCF_046629955.1 Centroberyx affinis | reverse complement strand
GAGCCTCTCCTATACAGTAGCATTCAGTTAGAGAGGAGTCCATTTAAGCTACTGGACTCATAACTGTGTGTGTGTGTGTGTGTGTGTGTGTGTGTGTGTGTGTACGAGTATGTCATACCTAGTTTAGGTTGCACTTAAAGAGAGATGCCTGTGTATGTTCTAGCTGCATAGAAAGTTAGGCATATCAATAGTTGGTTCACATCAGTTCTGCAACAATGGATCTTAGTAGCAAATTAGCTATGCCTGAAGCCTTGTACTGGAAGGACAGGAGGGATAACATGTAAGGACGATAATGGACCTGTTTCAAACCCGCAATGCAGCAAAGTCGTAGCCTGCACCGTAGTCCACTGCCTACCTGAGACACACTTGGTTTTATTCTTGATGAGACTCAACATACTTGACACATTTCAATGTGTCAAAAGGCGTCATGTTTTTATCTTTGAAGTGCTTTCTCTCCAAACAAGCGCTTTGACCCGATTGAAACTGACAGCATGTGTGAAGCCTGAAAAGTTGATTTCCAAAATGCTTGATGTCAGTGAATACCTCTAAAATATAGAGGAACTGGTCATCATTTTGTCAACCAAGGGCATAAGTTACCATTATCATTTAAAAAGTACCATAATACATTTTAATTTATTTTGAGCTGACAATCATTTTATATTTGTTTGTTTGTTTTTTTCAAATGCTGCATATCTCTTTTTGGAATGAATCTCTTCCTTTGATGTCTTTGCCACATCTTTGGAATCCTTGTCTCCCCTGGCATTAAAATGCTTTTTCTTCACTCTGGTATTATCTATCTCAACTTGCACCCACTGACAATAGTTTAACTAGTGCTTGGCAGGTCATGCCCAACCTCAACTCGTGTTACAGTTGAGTGCACAGGCATGGAGTGTGAATTGCTAATTGTGCACATGTACACACACACATACACACACATGCGCACACACACATACATGCACACACTCAATTGAAAGTGTTTATCGCCTGTGTTCCAGTTAAGTGTCCAGGGTTGGGCCTGAACTGTGAGGAGAGGCAGAGATGATGAAACCACTGTCCTCATTAGGGCCTCTAATCCTACACACACACACACACACACTAACACTTTGCTCTGATCACATATGCACACAGTTGTATAGATACCCACACTGGTCCAGCACAGTACAGACACATTCTTCTACAGACACAGACATACACAATCGCTAATCACCAGACATGAAACATACCATCTTCTCGAAATTTATTTTTCATGAAGCTAATTTATGAGTGTGTGTGTGACAGAGAGAGAGAGAGAGAGAGAGAGAGAGAGAGAGAGAGAAGAAAAGAAAAGAAGGTGCGGAAAGGAAGGTTAGTCACCCTCAGGGTCTCTGCAGGAACACTATCAACCTCTTCACGACTACGGAGGTGTGTGTGTTTTTAAGAATTGAACCTGTCTCTTCAAGAAGGAATGAATCGTTTCCCTACAACTAAACATGGCTCTTACCTGTTCACAATCACATGGCTCAGCAGGCAATTTAGAGCAGAGGATGGGAGATGGAATCCAGTCCCTGCAGGAGGTTGCCATAAGTGCACAGTCGAAGTAAGGGAATCGGCATCCTATTCTCAACAAGCTGTCTGCCCAGAGGTTGCCTGCAGCCATCGACTGTACATTACATTCAAATTGTATGTAATTGTTTATGTTGCATGTGTTTGGTTAGCAGGTTGTATTTGTAGATGTAAAAGTCTGCTGTACTGTCTTCCTCTCTCTCTGTATGGGTGAGAATGCCACGTAAAACTGCCATGAAAAGTTTCCTTGCTCGCTGGTAAACATACATATCTTGCAAAACCTGACTTCTGACCTTTTTGGCATTTTAGGACTATAGATAGCTTTAGGTTGATTTTCTTTTGTGAGTTACGGGACAGGAGGTGAGGTGCGAGGCCCACAGGATGTACTGTAGCAGTTTTTATCAGGCTCTCACTTCCTGTAGTCTTGTTAGTCGGCCTCTGGTGGGCTTTTCATGGATGGATAGCTGCATTATAGAGAGGTGCTTCTGTCGCCATGGGGCTATACCCGCACACACACACACTGCTGTGAGTGTCACCCTGCTGGGTGACAGTGCGAGGGCAAGACAGATTAAACTGAGAATGGAGAGATGCAGCTGTGTGTGTGTGTGTGTGTGTGTGAGAGAGAGAGAAAGGAAGAGAGAGTTTTTCTGCCTCTGGGTGTGCGTGGTTGTGCATTTTTGTTGGGCACAAGCTTCTGTATGTGTGAGTGTGTGTGTGTTGGGGCCCACAGCTGTCAGATCACTTCTTGCACCTAAGAATCATGGGTAACAAAAGCCTGTTGAGTAGCCTGGGGTACCCACCGTTTCCTGTTATTTTTCTTTATTTGTAGCCTGAGAGGGAAAACCTGGTGAGTCGGTGTTTAATCCAGGCCTTGGTGAAAGCTTGGTGTGGTGAGGTTAACTCTGCTTCAGCACCAGAGAGTTGATGTGATGACGCTCTATCTTAGGAACCAAGTAGAGAAGCTGAAGCTCTGTTCTGTTCTGTTTCTGCTCTGTTCCCGTTCTGCTCCATTCTGGCCTCTTTTGCTCGATTCCAATACGTTCCATTCTGTTCTGTTGTGTTCTTTTCTAGTCTTATCTGTGTCAGTATGTTCTGTTCTGTTTCATTCTGTTCTGTTCTGTTCTGTTTCATTCTGTTCTGTTCTGTTCTGTTTCATTCTGTTCTGTTCTGTTCTGTTCTGTCCCATCCCTCTCTGTTCTGTTCTGTTCTGTTCTGTTCTGTTCTGTTCTGTTCTGTTCTGTTCTGTTCTGTTCTGTTCTGTTCTGTTCTGTTCTGTTCTGTTCTGCTCTTTTCATCGATCGTTACCATAGTGACCAGGGCTGGACTCAAGAGGTTGAAACTAAGGTTACAAGGAGAGTCTTAAAAAGGCAAGGCACACTCCTCCCTCTCCCCTCCCTTTCTCTCTCTCCCCCCTCTCTCTCTCTCCCTCCTTTCACTCTTTCTGTCCTCTCTTTCCATCTCTGTCTCCCTCTCTCTCTCTTCCGTGTGATTTGCATTTTGTATCGGCTTTCTTTCTATCTATGTGTCTCTCTGTTTCTCTCCTCTCTCCGTCTCTCTTGTTATCAAGACAAAGGTATGAAATGACCCATTTATATAGGCCATGAGAGTGTCCTTGAGTGTCTGTGTGTGAGAGAGAGGGGAGAGTGGTGTGTGTGTGCGTGTGTGTGTCCCCTGCCATCCCATCTATCTAGGCCAGTCTTGATGTGTTTGCTCCACGGACCACTTCCCCACAGACCAGACTGTATGTGTGTGTGTGTGTGTGTGTGTGTGTGTATAGAGCAGTCCACTTCCCAATAGACCAGACTCACTTTCACACTCTGGAGTCATGATGGCTAAAACAGGCTTGTTACAGGACTCTTTGTGTGTGTGTGTGTGTGTGCGTGCGTGCATGTGTGTGCGTGCATGTGCGTGTGTGTGTGTGCGTGTATATTTCCATTTCTAGAGCCAGGTCTATAACCAGTTCCTGAAAGAGGAGGGGTTTTTAAAAAGTCGTCTTAAAGGATAAGGGTAGCTCTGGTGTGTGTGTGTGTGTGTGTGTGTGTGTGTGTGTGTGTGCGCGCGCACACATTTGGCCATCTCTTAAATGCTTAACTAGAAGGGACACCTTGTCATTTTGAATTTTATTCTGTTTCTCTTCTTACTTGTTCCATTATAGGAGAAACCGTTTCTACCCAAAAATCCAGCTTAACATTCACAGCATCCCCAGTGACACTAATCGGAATAGCTATCCATAAGCCATAAGCTATCCATAGCTAGCTTGATGCTAGCGCTACCCACTGGTTTCAGTGAGGAAGGCTACTAACAAGTCATTTATAGGTTAGCTGAAGTACCACTGCAGAAACTTTTCCATCAAAACTCTCATGATTTAAACCACTTCTTGCGACACACATTGCAGAAAATCTCTCTCAGACACACACACACACACACACACACACAGACACACACACACAGACACACAAACACACACACACACTTTATATCAGCCTTTCTCCTGGCACAAAATTGATTTTGCGTGTGTGTGTGTGTCTGTGGTTTATACCAAGGTCACCCAGTATGGTAATCTGAGTGAACACACACTCCATCTCAGTTTACTCTGTGAGAGAGCCAGAAAGAGGGAGAGAGAGAGAGAGAGAGAGAGAGAGAGAGTGAGAGAGAGAGAGAGAGAGAGAGAGAGAGAGAGAGAGGCGTGGCAGGAGTTCAGATGCAACTCTGGCTATTTCACCTCTCCTCCCTCTCCCTCCTCCTCTTCTCCCTGATTCTCTCCTTTTTTCCTCTCCTCTGCTCTCTCTCTGCTTCTTCTTCCCTCCTCTTCCCTCCCTTCTTCGTCTCATCTCCTCTCACCACCCTTTACCTCTGCTCGTCTCCTCTCCTTTGATTTGTATTAGATCAATACGTCTGAGTACATCCAGCTAGCAGGGAGAGGGAGAGAGAGACATAAAGACAGAGAGAGAAAGGGAGGGAGACGGAGAGGGAGACAGAGGGGGAGAGAGGGAGGGAGAGAGAGAGAGAGGAGATGACAGGTTTTTTAGGATGGGCTGGGTGCCTGTAATGATGTCATCAGGACAGGAGGCGCGACATTGCCTGTCTGTTGTCATGTCAACCAGAGGAGACTCAACATGTTCAGAAAGAGAGAGACAGATACAGAGAGATGGAAGGATGGAAAAGACAGGACAAGAGGAATGGAAACTGAGACCTGATTGACAAAATGAATTATATCAGTATTCATAAATCAGAATCACTTTGCCAAGACATTTGAGGTGAATGTTTATGCACAGCAATATTCTCTTACTATCCCTGCATTTTTTTTTCTTTTTGGCACATGAAAACATTGTATCTTATTTTTAATGACTCAAATTACAACCTCAAGTCTGAATGACACCTGGCATACTGAGGCATGTAAACACCTCATCCTGTGTCCTGTTGCCGTTCAATACGTGTAAGTTCAGTTTCCCTGGTTATTTTGCATTGTTTCAGCCATCACATAATACAAAATGTCATAGTTTGCGTTGTACATGTGTGTGTGCTTGACTGTGTCCGTCTGGGTCGCAGCGCGATAAAGTTGATGATTAACGACATTACCTCAACGTGGCAGACGGGTAACCATGGCAATGCCATATTAAACAAACACTGTGTTCCAAGGGGGAGAGAGAGAGAGGGAGGGAGGGAGGGAGGGAGAAGTGGATCAGGAAATAGAATGCAAGGGAGGGAGAGATAGATGGAGAGACAAAGATGGAGAGGAGAGAGGAGGAGGAAGATAGCGAGATGTTCCTTTGGGTGATTCATTGTGATTGTCGTAATGTGCTGATAGCATGTTCTGTTACAACAGAAGAGGTCAAAATACAGCTTGTGCTTAAAGGGCCACTGCAGTCAAATATAATGAATCGTTAGCCCGTGTCGCTGAAAAATCACATCACTGCTTTTCTATTTCTTACTTGAACTGTTCCCTGGTCGCTTATGTGCGGAGTGAGTTCAATATCCTTGGGCCCTTGAAACCTGTTAAAAAGCCGCTGTATAATTTAACACAATTTCCTTCTCCTCCTCTCCCTTCTCCTCCTCCTCCTCCTCCTCCTCAACACACTGCTGTCCCCTAATCTTTACTATTTAAAGCTGTTATCTGCTCCTCTTCCCCGTCTCCCTTCTTTCTTCTTCTCTCTTCCTCTTTCTTCACTTTTCTGTCTGTCTGTTCTTTCGCGTTCTTGTCCTCTGCACCTCTTCCCCTTCCTTCTCCTCCTCCACCTCTCCTTCCTACTACCGTCCACTCCACTAGTCTCTGCCTTAAGCCATTTCCTTTTTCTCTCCCTCATCCTCTCTTTCTCTCCTTTGCCTCTGTCTCCTTCTTCTCTTTCTCCCCCTTTTTGCCCCCCCTTCCTCATTCTCCCTTTCCTCTCCTCCCTCCCTCCCTCCCTCTTCCTCCTCTCCTCTCTTCTCCTCCGGCTGCCACTAACTCCTAGCCTTTGCTAATGAAGCAGTGATCTGCTTGGGGCCATTTTCCTCTCTATCAATATTCTATGCCAATTACCAGGGTTAGGTTATTAACACTGACACAGAGAACCGTGTCGCACTGCTCAGCCCTCTGTTACCACACACACACACACACACACGTAATGTAGAACAAGCATGGGGCCACACACACAGACATACACTGTACACATACACAGATGGATGGATACATGTGAACACATGCATAAATCCGTGGACACACCTACACACACACACATGCAGAGAAGATACGCACACATGCATACAGCCGTACTGTAGCCTGTATATGCGCACATGAACAGTTATGCAGCTGCAAGAAAGCTTTTACTGTATGTAGACACTCTCACACACCCTGTCTCCTTCTATCTATCTCACACCCACACACACACAAACGCACACATACACACACACACACACACACAGGTATTTATGCGTCTTGTATGAGTGATGCCTATAGGTCATGCGTGTAATTTCTCCCCTGTATGATTTAGCTCTGTGATTAGATGCTGTGTCAGAGTTAATAGATGATAAGTGGTGCTTATGTTCCACTACAGTGACCATAAAGACCCCCTGTATGTCTGTGTAGCTGTTTATTAAAGGACAAAGAGCTAGTGTGGTCTGAGGATAGTGCAAACAGTAGCTCTTGCACAGTCAAAAGTGATTTGTTAAGTCAGACACTCAAATTTTGTTGAGAAAACAACATGGAGGTGACGAATCATATGAGTTATGTCTGGCTGCTCATTTATATCAAAAAACATCTACAGAATTGTTACTAGTAGGCTACCTGTGTGAGAATGAGAAGGAAAGGTGACACATAAAGTGATTTATTAAGTATCTAGGCAACTAATCCATTGCGTGTTGTCAGCCATGTTGGCTTTGTCACAACTGAAGTGATACTTCTTGGTGGAAAAGTTGTGTAGAAATAACCCCAACAGCACATGAATTCACAGTTGTAGTGATGGGACATTGCACTTCTGTGATAACTGCTCATGCTAATGCAAACAATAGCTAATGCTAATGCTAGCCCAGAATAGCAGCAGTTTGCTATGTGCCACTATACAGCTTTCCAGCTTTCATAGGATTTTTCTTACTATCAACTTTTTGCTCATGCTAATAAGTGTAACAGCAGTGTAGTAAATGCTAATTTCCCACATTTAACTTTCCACTAATGCTAATGATAGCTAATGCTAATAGCTCAGCATGACAGCGGGTTGCTAAGTGTTACTGATGCAGCAAGTTGAGTCACAGCACAGCGGGGTGGATCGGGGCACAGATGTTGCAGAACTGGGTTGACTGGTTTCTGTGCTCACTCTTGAGGTGGGTCGAGGTCTGAAGCAGCACAAAAAAATATATAAATAAATAAAATAACCCCAGTGGTCCTTAAAACATTTTCAGCGTGGGACCCAAAAGTGAGACGGCCCAAATTTACTTTCACTCTACGACACAGACTCATTAAAATATACTACTATTTTTGACATATGGGGATCCACCAGAAACAGGCACTTGAGGCATTTTGGGCCCTGACCCATGTTTTAAACGCTGCATTAAATTATTTAAATGGCTCCGAATTTAGACTATAGTTAGCTAATTCTGATAGATGTACATTCCAACATTCAACCAGTGATATAATGACATCCAACCATTAGCCATTACTCTCAATATTAGTCTATTCTGTTAGCTGGTAATATTTCACTTTGCTGTTGCTTAAAAATAGCCCAGATTGCATTATATCTGTCACTAGAGTGCTTTCTCGTCTGACTAATTCCAAACTACATCTTTTGGAGAGGAATATATAGACAGACAAAAAGTTTGAACCCCCGACACAGGTTGATTTTCTTTTTCTTTTTTTTTCATCTCTCTCTCTTGCTCTCTTTCTCTCTCTCTCTCTCTATCTGTCTGTCTCTCTCTTTCTTTTGTAGAGTTTTTTTGTGATTTTTTTACTGCAGTTGTTTGGTGTTTGGCAACTCGGCCAGCCAACATCAGCCAGTCCCACAGTCTGAGCCAGCTGCATGCTGACTGCCTAATCTGATGGGCCTGACTGATAGAGGCCTTCCAACACACACACACACACGCACATACACACACGCATACACACATGCATGAATTTTGTGCACACAAACACACAAGACATATAATATAGACGCAGAATTAGCGCACTCTGAAGATGCAGATGTATGTTAGCATTTTAACACACACAGACAGACAGACACACACACACACACACACTGTACATACACAGTCATATGCACAGACTGGAATTTGCTCACTGTGATGAGGCAGAGGCATTCTAATACGCACATACTCTCTCTCTCTCTCTCTCCCTTTCTCTCTCTCTCTGTCTCTCTCTCTCTCTCACACACACACACACACACACACACACACACACACACACACACACTGTAGAGGAAACAACATCTGCGGCATCTGGCCAATCAAAGCTTTGATCTGAGGTCACATCACAAACAGTTGGAGAAACGTGACAGTCATCAGCCTCACTCATGTGTTGTTTGTTCACAAAAATCAAGCGCAGGAGGAAAGTATGTCCCTGTGTGAGAACAAAGACTATCAGTGCTCTGTAGCGCACACTGTACACGCACACTGTACACACACACCGTACACATAGACTGTGTACACACTGAACACACACAGTACACACATTGTACACACATGTTGCAGGACCTCTATCCCTCTCTTCTTCATGTCTCCCTCTCCCTTTCTTTATCTATTTTGCTTCCTTTCAGTAGCTGTCACTCCTCGTGTCTCTGTGTTGCTCTGTTGCCTGTTTATCTGTGTGTTAAAGTGTGTGTGTGTGTGTGTGCGCACGCATGCACGTGTGTGACTGTACCTCAAAGTCAAGCATATGGTGGCTATCAGAGTTAATCACCCAAGCTTCCTATAACTCCTTGTGACACACACACACACACACACACACACACACATACACATACACATACGCACACAAAGCGTTTATTGGAACATGACAGCACATTACACAGTGTTGGAAAGAACCACGCACACCGTAGCACTGGCCAAGGTGGAAGAATGGAGGGAGGGAGGGCAGGAAGAGGGCAGGGGAAGAAGAGAGGAGGGAGAAAGGGAAGAAGGAACGAACAGAGGTACAGAAGGAGGGAGAGAAAGGAGGTAGAAAGGAGGGTGGCGGGATGTGTGAAACGGGCAATCACACATTTGGGCATTCAAGAATAGAATGACCCTCTAATGACACTGCTGTATCACTTAAATAGATGTGAACGGGAGGTGTGAAATGCCCCGCCACCAAAACGCAGTGTTCATTTTGATCGCTGGAGGAAGGTGAATGAGTCCGAAAAAAAATAAATAATTTTTACTCATGAAAACAATCACCTCAAACTGGCCACGATAAAGAGTAAGCATTGTTCTTTTTCAGACAAATCACTGCTTTATGTACCAATTCCTCTGTACAAGTGGCAGAAAAGAGAGTGATTGAATGAGAGAAGGGAAAGGAAAGAAAATGGGGGATCGTTATAGAGCAGATTCCTAATGTTTTCTCGTTTTCTCACACACAATACACACACTCACACACATACACACACACACACACATCCTGACTATATCAATTAAGTGAAAATGTTGGAACAAATTGCTCATGTAATTGCACAGTTTCTGGCCATGTTGGTGTTCAGAACTACTGTTGAGAAATACTGTTATTAACAGAAGTTTAAGGCAGGTTTGGGCTCACTAAAAGCTATTATAACACCTTGGGCTCTGTGGGGATTTGAACAAAGATTGTTCATGGTCAGGGTCGAATTTGCCGGGCTGAGTCAAGATTTATAGGGTACTACTATGAGTGGTCTTGTGTGTGTGTGTGTGTGTGAGAGAGAGTATGTGTGCCGTTGTCCAGTCGGGGTAGACAGGTCAGGGCCTGGAAATGATAAATCCACTTATGAAAGAGAGGCGGCCAGTTCTGCTCTGTTCTTTTCCACTGGCTGTAACACTCTGCTGTTCTCTGTGCCGTTCTGAGCTGAGGTAAGCCGCGCTAGTCATTATGAGCGAAGATGCATTGCAATATTCCCCAGCGCTGCAGTGAGCTGATGCTGATTTGCATGTGAAAGCTCAAGCAATGTCTGGAGTCCTTCAGAGTTTAGAGAGTTGTTATGGTTGCTAAGCTCTGCAGATGAAGAGTTCATTTCCAATTCGCTCTTTATCCATTTGGGGGGAAAAGAAAAAAGTAATTACCTGAAGTTCATTATTCAATATCTCTGAAGAGCAGAGGGTGTAAAGTTGTTGTCCCTTTGTCAGCCAAGGACTTGAGTTGCTTTAAAAAATATAATCATTCCTTGTGTTATTTTTTTTTTACTCATTTTGTTACAGTGGTTGGACATGTTGGAGTGAAACTCTCTGTTATTGATGAGTGTAGCTGTAATGTGACTTTGTGGCCGAGCCATGCCAGGCCGCTTCAGTGGAGGAGTTGTCATGCTCCACAGAGAGCCTCAGTGAAGACAGCTGTATTCCATCTAAACTGTTTACTGTCACATAGACAAGGTCAGGACACCTGGTACACACTGGATGTGTCTGTCCCTCTCTCTCCCTTTCTGTCTCTTCCTCTGTCTGTCTCTAACACGCTCTCTTTTCATAGCTCTCTCTCTCTCTCTCTCTCTCTCTCTCCCTCTCTCCCTCTCTCTCTCTCTCTCATTAGTTATGTATCGAGGTTTACAATGTAAGGCTCACATGCCATACATTTCCTGTGGGCTGCAGCGAGGGCGTTGCTATATCTTTTTCATTCCACGGTCCATATAAAGTGTTTCTGCATGTGTCCAAGTCTGGCCAAGTTTGAACTCAAGGCAACCTAGACAAACAGTATGTGTGTATGTACACTCAAAGATACATACAATAACTGAATTTGCAAAGAATATATATGAGGAATCCTATTCCAACATGCTGTATATCCATTCTGGGGGCAAAAAGTATTACCTGAAGCTAATCAATCAATTTTGAATATTTCATCAAGGATCCAGTCAGTGAGTGTTTTGTCAACCATGGACTTACCTCTTTTAAAAAAGTAGCTAACCATTGTTTTTTTTTCCATTTTGTGCTATCAATATCATTATGTTATGTTAGGTGTCACTTTGTATTTTTCAAATGGCAGATATATCATTTTGGAACAAACTTATATATTAATATATAGCAGGCATACCTGGAAAAAAAATACCTGAACAACTGATACAATAGAAAATCTAAGATTATTTAAGATTATAAGGTATTTCTTCCTCACACACACAGTACAGAGAGAGGAGAGGAGCCAGGAAATGTGTGTGTGTGGGGTGTGGAGGGTTGGGGAGGGGGGCGCCAGTCTAGTGAGGCTGATGACTGTCACGTTTCTCCCACTGATCATCATGTGACCTCAGATTAAAGCTGTGATTGGCCAGATGCCGCAGATGTTGTCACCTCTCCTGTGTGTGTGTGTGTGTGTGTGTGTGTGCGTGCATGTGTGTGTGTGTTTAGGGTATGTTCCAAGTCGTCTCCATGGCAGCCAGATACCAGATATCACAGTGCCAGGATAAGTTTTTTTTTTGCCTTTTAACAGTGACTTCAGCCAGTACAAGAGGAAACTGGGATGTAGCTTGTTGCCGTGGGTACCTTGAACAAATTCAGGAAGGGGGAAGTAAAAAAAATAAATAAATAATAATTATTCAACCATCACCTGCACCACCATATTCCCTCCAAACACACACACACACACACATTGAGTCTTTCAGATTTCAGATATGAGCGATGTGTTTAATACTCAATAGTCAGTTTGAGTGTCAGACTTTGATTTAATTCTGAAGGCTTTGTTTGTATTTGAGATAACAGACAGACAGGCAGACAGACAGACAGACAGACAGACAGACAGACAGGCCCCGAGTGGCACAGTGTGGAAGAATGGTCCAACCACTTACTGCCCCCTATCTTTTCCCCTCTGCACACACAAACACAAACACACACACACACACACACACCAGTCCCCAGCGGTGCCACTCCCTCTTGGGTTCAGTGCGAACAGCTGTGCCAGCAGTGAGGTCGTAGTAAATCAGAATTTACTCCTAATTGACCTGCCTACTTAAATAAAGGTAAAAGTAGAAAACCAACCTGAGAGAGAAGGGAGGGGAAGTGAGCATTTAGCACAGCCAAACAAGCACAAAAACCTAATAAAAACAAAACAAAGTGAAAAAGATGGTTATACCTCTAAACAAAACCAGGCTATGAATATGCTTCTTATGCAATGGACAAATATTGTTTTGTCATATTGCACAAATTAAAGTTCTAAATGATTAATATATAAAGATGTAGTTTTAAAAGCAATAAATAATGCATTTATCTCAGTTCAGTTAAAGTAGTGCTACTTTAGCTCGCCGGTTCATTTTCAATACTGCCATGCAACTTGCTCATAATTTATAAATAGCTTTAGGGAATTTAGAGCATTCAGTCACCGTAATACACAGAGTGTAATTAGCCATTTGGTTCTTTATAAGGTCAGGTGTCTCACTCAGTGGCATTTCAACTGCGATGGAGACATTGAACCTGTGAGCTTCTGGATATGAGATGTTCTTTAACAATGAAACCACCCTTCCACCAAATGACTGCAATTATAATATAGATGGTACGAGATATTCTGCCATATTCTGTAGTTATGTGCAGTTGCAATTGTACATGGAAGTGTAGAAAGACCAGTGTACCATATAGGAATATATATAAAGTTTTTACTATCACTTTGCTTTCCTCTCTTCCCTTCCCTTCTTCTCTTCCTCTCCTCTTTTTTTTTTTTTTTTTTTATTCAGTTGTCACTTCCTTAGCCATCATTTATTTTCCATATACTACTATACATTTTCATGTCCATCCTATCAAGGAATGCTGTTGTGGAAGTTGTCTTGCGATGCTACTGTCTGAGCGTGCTCCCTAGCTTGGATCCGATTGGGTGTAGAGAGAAACACCATAGCAACAGCCAGCTGATGGATTAAAACTCTAATTGGGAAGAGGGAGTCGCTGTGATTACACACACACACAGGCACACACGCGCGCACACACACACACACACACACACACACACACACACACACACACAGTGTAGCAGTGTCAGTTGATTAGAAGAAAACGGAAGCCAGCAGGCGGGTTAGTCTCTCTCTCTCTCTCTCTGAACAACAATGTACCGTTTATGTCACCACACATACGTGCACACACACATACACACAAACATGTTGACTTCTGCCATTGCTACCACTGTATTAGCCCACTAACGCAGGATAGATGGATAGAGTTTTCCCCACCCTACTCTATCATCTGTGTTAATCAGCTCTGCATGGAGCCACTCCAGATTCATTATTTGTTGATTAATCCATTAATTACTAGAAAACTCTGTTCGATTGTCACGGAACAAGTGGAGTGTTTGTGTGTGTGTGCACACATTCAAGTGCATGTGTTTATTTTCATGTGTACAAATATGTGTATATGGGTATGGATGAAAATGCCACTTTGCACGTTTTTATGTGTGTGTATGTATGTGTGTGCACATATGAAAGTTTGCGTTATATGTGTGTATATATGGAATGTTGGTATGCACATGTTCCTCCTTTTGTGTGTGTGTGTGTGTGTGTGTGTGTGTGTGTGAGAGAGTGTGTGTGCGCGTGTGTTGAATACATTATTAAGGGAGCGTGGATGTAATTTGCGGTGGGCTAATAGAAAGTGGTCATGCAGGCAGAACAAGCCATGCATTACAAATCACTACAGCTGGCCTGCTCATTCCTCAAGGTGACATTCAGCTACCCATAGTTCACCTGAAAAGGTGTGTGTGAGGGTGTGTGATCTTCGATTTGACTCTCTGGTGGAGTCCCTTGAAGAAAAAGAAAACCGTAAAAGTGGACATTTATGGCTGTAGCTGTTTTCTGGACCTCATTTTTAATAGAAGGTTATGTTGCTTTTTTACAGTTAGAGGCTAGGTTTGTGTGTGTGTGTGTGTGTGTGTGTGTGTGTGTGTGTGTGTGTGTGCGTGTATGTATTAATGTTTGTATGTGAGGAGTTCTTGAAAATGCAGCAGATCAGTTTTTGAAAATGTATGTATAACAACTTTGCGATCCATCATTTCAGAAGACTAGGAGTCACTTTTTTTCAAAGTAGTAGTTAGCTCATTTAGGGGAAAAAACATCAGTACTGTGCATCATATGGTACAGTTGGGTATTTTTTGTCAATATAATATCAATGAGTTTAAAGTTTTGAGTATATGCTACATTTCACTGTGCTTCAGACGGAAACCAGTGTAAGCAGTTCTGCAGCATGCTGATGTGTGCCTGCCCACCTCAGCTACATATTTGAACTGGCTGCAGCTGAAAAGCCTCATTCTAATATGAGCGATATGACAAAATATGACACCCACTGTTAAGAAAGAATTGCATTTAAGGACATTTCAATTAGCAAGGAAGTTATTTTTGGCATTTAGCCGTTAGTCTTAAATCAGCGCGACTCACAATAATTGAACCAGTGGAATCATCTTAAATTCATATCCACAAAGCTTAGGACAAGAAGTGCATGAGCCAAAGCCATGGAGCCCAGACAACAGATACTCCTGTGTCCTTAGAATAAGCATGTAGGACCTCGTCTGATGATAAATGAGCATCTCTGATAGACTGAATTCTAAATATAAGATGGGAATGAACCTCTTTGACTGTGCTGTCTTCTGGTTGTGTGCTGGTACAGATGGATCAGCTGACTGACTCTATTAAAAGCTGCAGTGACTACAAACTAGTCTGGTATGCTAATGAATTTATACATAGGACAGAATGTGTCGCTGCTTTGCACAGCTTCGTTTTTCTTTTCCCTCCTCCTCTGTCTGTTCTCTCTTGCCCTCTGTCCTCCATCTCTCGTTTTCCTCTTTCTCTCTTGAAAACTTTTTTTCTCCTCCGCACCTCTCTGTCTCTTCATGCCCCATCTCCTCTACCCTTCTATCCCTCCTCTCTCTCAATCTCTCTCTCCCTCATTTGCCATTCACTCTATCCCGTCCTCTTCTCTTTCTCTCTCTCCCTCCCTCCTTCCCTTCATCCTCTTTCACTACCCTGTTCCCTCACTTCCCCCTCTCCCTCTCTCTCTCTCTCCCTCTCTCCCTCTCTAGCGGTAGATTATTTTTGGGCTGCCTGGTTAATTTCAGTAGGAAGTCGAGCTCAGTGCCAGAGAAAATGGAACGCATTTAAAGAAGCCAGAAGACAAACAGAGACATCAAACCCCTCTCGTCTCTGTCAGTGTCTCAGCAAGACACTGTATACAAGCTCTGTCCCCTACGTGTGTGTGTGTGTGTGTGTGCGCGTGTGTGTGTGTGTGTGTGTTTTCTAAGCATGGTATTGTAACAAAATTAATTAGAGAAAAAGTTTTTTGTTTGTAGCAAGTTGATGTGATTAAATTCTCTCATTGTGAAGCAGCATTTTGCAACATTTATATTGTGAGTGACATCAGTCTAGAACTACAAACAAACATCAAAACAGTCACCTAATGTTAGGGCAACTTTTTGGGCAACTCTGATGAGCAACAGTGCCCAAGATGGTGCCTATATTTTCTGTGCTTTAATCAAATTTTGTCACCAGGAATAATATTGCAACTCTGTCGTCGGTTGTTGGCAGTGTTGCTTATGTACATTGCCCAAATAATTCATCATCATCATTCAGCACTTCTTACACCCATGTAAAGAAACATATAACACAGATTTTCATAGTGTGACTGCTTCATTCCCGCTGGCTCAATCAGGGGAGCAGTGTAAGGGTGGCTAGTGAGACCGTCCCGTACCTGACAGGTCACAGGTTCAACCCCGACAACAGACAGTGTGTCCATCAACAGCCTTTGTGACGTGTTAAAGTGGCTGCTTCATCCTCTAAGTTGCCTTGGACAGGAGTGTCACGCTAAACGTCTTAAATGAACTCCAACAAACTGCTTTATTCCCCCTCGCAGAATTGATTTTCACTCAGCAGCACCAAAGTTTGGGAGTTAAATGATCTGTTAAATAATTCATCTGGCAGTATTTCCAGGCAGCAGGCCGGATTCTGCTGAATGTTGGTGATCCAGTCAACGGTTAGCGTGGTCAGAGAGCCTTAGTGGAGAGATGTAGGCTCCTCTATTATACAGGCAGATTAAACCATTATAGCCAAAGAGGATCATGATAGTTATTAATTCAATGTACTGCTAATGGAGAGATGGTGTGTGTATGTGTGAGTCTGATCGTACTGTATTTGTGAGCTTGAGTGTGTGTACTGTACGTGACCAATTTGTGTGTGTATGTGTGTGCTTGTTATGTGTACGTGTGTCCTTTGTGTGTCCATGTGTGCACTGTGTGTGTGTGTGTGTGTGTGTGTGTGTGTGTATCATTCCCTGCTGCTTAATGCTAACTCTGCTTACGGCTGTGGCTCAGCATGAGTAAGCTTTACGCTGTGTGCCACGCTGACCTAGCTTATTACTGTGTGTGTGTGTGTGTGTGTCTGTGTGTCTCTGTGTGTGTGTGTGTGTGTGTGTGTGACAGCCACAGGTTATGCTTTAGATGGTCTCCGTATGTAGGCGGCACATGATCGGCTTAGGGGACAATACGCGGCAGGACACACACACACAAACACACACAGGAGTTAATATCCTCTTGGGCAGGTCTGACTCACACAGTCTACTCTCTCTCTTTAACGTGGTGACTCACAGAGAGGTATATTGCCCTCAGGTGTCATGGCATAAGATGAATAATTCACCTCAAGGACCCCTCGCCTCTCTCTCTCTCTCTCTCTCTCTCTCTCTCTCTCTCTCTCTCTCTCTCTCTCTCTCCCTCTCTCTCTCTTTTTCTCATCTCTCTCT
Organism: Centroberyx affinis; assembly: GCF_046629955.1. Classification (NCBI taxonomy): domain Eukaryota; kingdom Metazoa; phylum Chordata; class Actinopteri; order Beryciformes; family Berycidae; genus Centroberyx; species Centroberyx affinis. The sequence goes on along the minus strand of NW_027282105.1, from coordinate 33,155 downwards.
CTCACCCAGACGGACTCTCTCCTCTTTTTCTCCCCCCTTTGTCCTCCACTTGTAATTAGTCTCTGTGTGTGAAGGAACTGGCAGCATATGTTATACTCCCTCTCATTTGAATTAGAGCAAAAGAGAGGGAGAGAGAGGGGAGGGGGACAGAGCTTTAAGGGAAAGTGAAGAGAAAGTGAGAACATTATGTCAAAAAAACGATGGACAGAGAGAGAGAGAGAGAGAGAGAGAGGGATAAACGAGCGAGCTGAGAGAAAAAGAGAGTGACCACATGACAGTCAGGTTGTGTGTGTGTGTGTGTGTGTGTGTGTGTGTGTGTGTGTATGTGTACAGCTGGTGGCGGCATGCAGGGAAAGTTTTTAATTTGTGTTTCTCTCCTGTACCCTTGAACAAGGTCTCTCAGCCAGCAGAGCTCGTCCACCCAGAGACAAAAAAAACAATAGACACAATTCAATCTCTCCGTCTCCGCTGTGCCAAGACGAAGGGAGGGAGAGAAAGGGGGAATATTAATAACTAAACCAGCTAAGTTATGTTTGGATGGATGTCAAAATACACATTTGCAGTCATACCTGGGCCACAAAGCAGCTGGATGCATTTTGAATGCTTAAATCACCCTTAATACTTCAGTAGTGGAAAATACAAGGATAATTTCTTGCCTCACATGCAGGTTTTGAAAGTTTTGGCCAGTCTTTGGTAGCTGAGAAATTAGATTGGCTGGTGAATTTTCTGAATCCGTTCGCCATTGTAACCACAAATCTAGTTTTCATTCACTTTTTTTTTCATCTTTTATTCATCCAGGAAAGGTTTTCTTTGCACACATGCGCTTTTTCACCGCTGCCCCGCTTCACATTCACACAGTTACACACATTCACACCTGGGAGCTGCTGTTGTACCCTTTTTGTGATGCGATTATTGGATACACACGCACACGCACACACACACCAAACAAGGCACAGGACAATACACCAGGCACATCTACTATTGGCAAACCCTCCATATTAGCAGCGGTGTAGCTTAGCTGAGCCTCAGCATCAGCTCAGTGTTGAAAATGTGAAAAAAGAATGATGCTGAACGGTAATGACATTTTTTAATCTCTCTAATTGAAGGCATTTTACATATACAAATGCACCTGGATTTTATACCTTCACAGATCACAAGTATAATTTTCCCATTTTGTACTGGTCTGCTAGTCTATTTCTGGCAGTCTGCTGTCTTTATGCCCATTTGATGTGTTCCATGCATCAATAATGTGTCAAATAAAAAAGGAGAGACAAGATAAAAATATCTGTTTGGAGGAAATAAGATGCTATTTCAGTCGGTTCGCATTTCACCTTAGCTGTGAAACCACTTGAAAGGATCTCTCTCATTTTCTCACTCTCTCTCTTCCTCTCATACGCTCAAGGATCATCTCAAATAAAAGGCCTCTCTCTCTCTGTCCCTCTTGTCTTTCTCTTTCTCCTTCCTCTCTCTTTCTCTGTCAGACCTTGAATACTCAAAGATATGCATTCCGCTGCAAAGGCACCGCAAATGGACACACACGCGCGCGCACACACACACACACACACACACACACACACACACACACACACACACACACACACACACACACACACACACAGCCAGCACAAGGCATTGTATTGGGAAAAACTAGGGCAGGGTCTAAAGACAGTAAAAAGAACAGAAACAGTAGGTTTGAAAAAGAATGAGAGAGGAAGATGGAGAGGAAAAAGGGCAGAGCGAAAGAGAAAGAAAGGGAAAGAGAGAGAGAGAGAGAGGAGAAGAGACAGAGCCACAAAGTGAGAGGGGGGGGGGGGGGGGCAGGGGGGAAGAAAGACAAAAAAGAGAAAAGGATATAGAAAGCAAGAGAGAAAAAAAACGAAAGAAATGGAGATTGCTCATTGTCAGCATCACTCATTCTCTTCTCTTCTTTTCCATCTCTCCTCATTCTGTCAGCGAGTTCACTGAGTTCACTTCCTGCCTGGCGAGGTCACATCCTGCCTGCTGTGACATGATTGGGTGAACAGGGTCCCCCCACACCACTGCCTCCCACACACACACACACACACACACACACACACACACACACACACACACACACACACATGCACACTCCTCTCCCTCTTCTCCATCATTGTCCAAAAATACCTTTAAAACCAATTAGTGGAATTAATTTCACTTATAGCAAGTTAATTATTTTGTGATGGATTGAAAAAAGGAGGAGGTGAGGAAGGGAGAGGGAGAGGAGGAGGAGGACGAAAAGAGGAGAGGAACCTGAGCGGAGTCCTCAGGGGAGAGCTAAACTTAGTCTCTCTTTTCAGTCTTTCTGTCCCTCCGTCTCTCCTTTCACTTGTTCTTTGTCGGATCTTCCTTTCTCTCTCTCTCTCATTTCGGTCTCTTTGTCTTGTCGTTTTGTCTTTCTCCTGCTCTCTCTATCCCTCTACCTTTTTTGCCGTCATGGTCGAACTTTGGCGAAGCATACTGAAAGGCACAACAAATTACTGATAACTCAGAACACCGGCAAACCTAATTATTTCTTGTTTGTAAATGCCACATTAAGAGTGACCTTACAAGAGGGCCAGCCAGCGCAGTTTAGCTGCGGGACAAAGACCGAAATCACATTAACTCAGAGGAAAACTGTCTGAAGCTGTGAAATTACGCATTTCTCAGGTTGAATGCTTTTGAAGTTTGTATTTGATATTGATATTGCTTGAGTAAAATCTCAGTTTAGCTATGCAGCACATCTTCCTCATGGCTACACTGGACCAATGCACTCTTGCTGACTCTGTACACCTCTGCTTACAGCTGTAACTATCCTGTATGCCAGGTACCTCAAGAGTTTTTTATCTCTTTTTATGTCCTTAAAAGCATCTTGTGGTGAATTTGTTTAATTAAAAGCACTTTACAAAGACATTGAACCACTTGACTGTACATGGCCTGGAGAGTTGGGCTCATTACTCAAAAAAAGTGATATTAATACTTTACTTAGGGATCATGTCCAATATTCTTGTCATCCTTTCGCTTAATAAAATAGTAGTGAGAATACTTACACCATATGGACATAAACGTTTTTGCCATTTTTCAGTGTGTGTCCATGAGAGGGCAACGTCTAATTATGAGGAGCGAATCAGGGGATTCAATCTGATATACAGCCTAGAGTGAGCAGTGTTGGGAATAACGCGTTACAAATTAATAACGCAATTGCAGTTACTGAAATTTAAATGGGTTCATTACTCGATTATCTGGTTTATGATCATCCGACTTTACGGTGGTGCAAGTGAATCAAAAGACTACCAACCTCCCTGGCGACTTTATTTCTCAAAAGCGACTAGCGACAAATCTGCCGACTTTTTATAACCATGGGAAGCAATGTTTATGTGTTGAATCCCAAAGCATTTGGCAATAAATTGGTACGGCTGATGCCAGTTTTCTCTACTTGCTTGTCTAAGAGAGGGGTCTGACGATCACAGCGCTTCCCACAGCAGGGGCTGTAGGATAGGGTCCACTTGTAATTGTTACCGGCGTACGCCGAAACTGGCCCTGGTGGGCGGAGTCAGCACTTACATTAAAACGGGCTACTCTGTGGCGTGCATAACAAGTGCAGCATTATATATTGATATGCAAATTATCGTATGACATCATCTGGCGACTTCTAGCGACTTTCTGAGCAGCCAGTAGCTACTTTCCTTGGAAAAGAGTTGGCAACACTGCTACCGGTGTGGTAACTTAGCCCACACAGTGTACTAATGCTTGATTTGAAGGCCTGTTGAGGCTACAATAAATACGCCTATCAAAACATATCTATTGTGTTTTATTGTTCCACTACTTACTTCATCATAGTGATAATGGGTACAATGATAGATAAAATTTGACAGTTGTCTCCCACACTGTGCCACAGCAACACTAATATAATATAGCTATGTGTAATAAGAGAATTGAAGCAGACATTTAAAAGTAACGCAAAAGTTACTTTCCCTAGTAACTAATTACTTTTATTATGCAGTAATTGGTAAAGTAATTCAATTACTTTTTGAGAGAAGTAACTAGTAACTGTAACTAATTACTAATTTTCAGTAACTTGCCCAACACTGAGTGAGTAATAACAAAAGAAACACCTTATTTAATATGGAGATGTGTCACTCTATGGGAAAAGTAATTATATTACTGAACTAACAGAATGGTCAGTTGACAGCAGCAAAAACAACAATTTTAACTCTCCCTTGCGGTGTTGACTGAATATAGTACGGTATGTGTGTGAGTGTGTGAGTGTGGGGGGTGTTCCTCAGTCAGTTTTCATAATCAATTGATTATTATTGATCTGAGGAGAGGGTGACAGGTGGAGAGGTCAGAGGTCACAGTGGGTGTTGTGGTTTAGTGCCCTGTGTGTCTCAATTACATTGTTACATAATTATGGTGACCGCCACAAGCCCTCCCCCCCAACACACACACACACACACACACACACACACACCACCTCTCTCTATCCGGCCCCCTTCCCTAACCCTAACCTTTCCACGTATCTCTGCCCTTCCAATTAACCCCCAACACCCACACCTATACACACACACACACACACACACACACACACACACACACACACACACACACTTCTTCCTGGGAGAAGAGAGTCCCACTAGTCTCCCTTGTGTCCTCCCTGTGTCTTCCCCGCTCTGTCCCCACCTAAACCTTTTCCCCAAAAAAGACTTCATTCACCAAGTAATTCACCAACTTTTTAGCAAGTAAGCTCTTTGATCTGCTTCCCATTGTGCAGCGAGGAGATTGGTGGCAGTTTGACCTCTGTGTGTTCTGTATCTAGTGCTTTGTAATGCTGTTGAGACGATGCTGAGCAAGCTTATACTTTCCACTGAACATATCCAATGTACTAAAGCCTTAGCACAAGGCAGAGCAGATAAATGCTGCACACACTGAGGTCAAACGGCTACCAATGTTTTCGCGTATTCCTTGAATAGAGGAGAAAGTTGAGTGGAAAGGCCATTGTGCTTTAAAAGAAAGACTTGCAAGGGCTCAGCCTGGGCTGATGGATACGGCTACTGTAGCTTTATTTTTTCTTCTTTTCAGTGCTTTGCTGTTGTGAATTATTACACTCTGATCTGTTTTGTTCAGTTCTGTTCAACTGATTTCTATCTTAATAAATAGCTTTGTTCTACTGAAATATTTTCTTCTGATGCAGCTCTTCTCTTCTCTTCTCTTTTCTTCTCTTCTCTTCTCTTCTCTTCTCTTCTCTTCTCTTCTCTTCTCCTCTCTTCTCTTCTCCTCTCTTCTCTTCTCTTCTCTTCTCTTCTCGTATAACCAATGCTCATTTATCCACAGTAGTCTGTGGTTTTCCCGACTACTCCCCCCCCCCCCCCTCTCTCTCTGGGAAAACATCCAGCTCCGAATGCCACATGGCCTCCCAGTATTCCCATTCCAGATTTTTCCGAATGGAAGCATCAAATTCCAGTGGAAAAGCTGTATGGTCATTCCATTACCAGTTCAGTCGAGGAATGCCTCTGTGAAATGCTTCAGCCTGTGTGTATGTGTGTGTGTGTTATATCAATTTTCTCATTATTACTGTAATCCAGGGCAAACTGGTGACAAGTAGAGAGAAAGACAGAAAGACAGAAAGAGAGAGACACAAAAAGAGAGGGTAGTGTACACTTCATACACACATACAAAGTGAAGCTTGCGTGTGTGAGATGGCTGAGCTGATGGCACTCCAGTCTAAATGTTTACAGTGAGAGCCTTTGGTTATGGAGGGAGGAATGTAAGAGAGAGAGAGAGAGAGAGAGGTTACAAAGAAGTCTGTCTCATGGCCAGCTATCTAATAGCTTCATGACTCAGAAATACTGGCAGTCGTGAGGTATGATTGTTCTCTGTGTGTGTCTGTGTGTGTGCGTGTGTGTGTGTGTGTGTGTGTGTGTGTGTGTTTGAGTGTATGTTTTACAGTCAAGGCTTGCACATGAGCGGTAAATGAGAAGTCACTTGTTGTTTATTGAAACAACGGACCTCCCAACCACTTAGCCACACACACACACACACACACATGCAATGACACAGTGTGGTTTTCTATTCTTGTGGGGAAATTTTGTCCCAGAACATTGTAAAAACATTGTGCACACACAGGGATACATACTCTTTCAGGTGGGGGGTATTTTGTGTTGTCTCCCTTGCGAGCGTGCACGCACACACACACACACACACACACACACACACAATTCTGAGAAAAAGGTATGTGTGTGTGTGTGTGCGTATGTGTGAGAGACAGTTGTGTGTGTGTGTGTGTGTGTGTGTGTGTGTGGTTATGTGGTCAATAGTCCCTTCTTTCAAAACATGTAGTGACTAATCTTTTACCGCTTATACCGCTTTGTGTTGTTTTTGGTTTTAGTTTTTAGAATTTAGGGGTTCGGGTGGATGTAATGAATGTTTGTCTGGTTTCATTCAAAAGTTTCCATCTAAAATGAGATTCCACTATTTGAAAAAGATGACACTTATTGTATTTAAAAATAAATAATGGCACAAAGTTTTAACAAATTATGGTACTTTTTAAATGATAGTAACTTAAGTCCTCGATTGACACTTTTACAGACAAATAATGGACTAATGAAGTCCATTTATTTTTACAAAATGGGTATAGAACATGTTGGAAATGACATCTTCATATGGCACTTTTGTGTTATTTTGTGTTTTTATATCTGTGCATGTGTGTGTGGCCCTGCACATACATGCGTAACGCAGCTCTAGCTTGCAAGGTTGCCAACAAGCATGTAACTAACCTCACCTACTGAGTGATTTTCAGCACGCACATTATCTCAACAAAACACGTTGATTACACAGTGGGAGTAGGTATTTTTCTGTTGCTTCTGTTACAGAACGAAAAAGGAAGGCAGAGAGAAAGAGAGTAAGTGACAGGGAGGGAAACAGAAAGAGAGAAAATGGAACGGAGAGTGTGAGAGAATCAGAGAAAGAGAGGTGAACTAGAGAAAGAGGGAAAGTTAGATGTGCGACGAGAGAGACGGATGATGCGTCGCGTTACTGGAGCGCTGGAGGATGACTCATACATAGTGATGTCTCATGCACACACACACACACATACTTACGTACCATACACACAGAAATGACAAATGTACTTGCACACGGAATCACAAATACTCCGACACGCACTAGACACATATTTAGCCACACGTTTGAACAAACACGCACACACACACCAGTACACCAGTCATCCATTAGTCTGATACTGATTCAGTGAGACATGTGTGTTGGTTTAGCAGCTTGTTCCTAATGAGCCAAAATGGCCGCCGCCGCGCCGCAGTTTCCAGGCCAGAGCAAGAAAAGGCCCCAGGGGCAGAGAAACTGGGCGAGAGGAAGGATCAGAGGGGCTGGATTTAAATGGAGCTCATTAGCTCATGGTAGCCCTCAGAGGTCCCTGCACACTGAGGAGAAACACACACACACACACACACACATACACAGAGACACACGCAGGCATGCATGCAAGCACAGATGGATAGACTTGTGCACACACCACATGCACACACAAATGTTACTCATGTTTTGTTTTTGTTTTTTACAGTATAAAGAGAGACAGAAAGAGGGAGACACTGTGAAAGATTAAACAACGAAAGATAGCAAGACAGAAAAGGAGAGATGGTGAGACAGAAAGTGGGAAGAGAGGGAGACAGGGAGGAGAGAGACAGAAAGTGATAGGGAGACACACACAGGGAGAGAGAGGTTAGTGAGTATGATTGGCCGGGTCGACTGGCAAGGTAGTGAGCAATGCAGATGGCAGAGGGACTCTTCTGTGTGTGTGTGTGTGTGTGTGTGTGTGTGTGTGTGTGTGTGTGTGTGTGATTTTTGCCAGTCGTACCCCCTTCCCTGCTTTCCCTGCTTGTCCACCCACTCAACATATGTCCTCTCCTCTCCTCTCCTCTCCTCTCCTCTCCTCTCTTTCATACCATTTTTCTTCTGCCTCCTCTCTCTTTCTGTCACTCTCCTCTCCTCTAATCTGAACTTCTTCACTCATTTTCCCTCCTCTTCTCCTTCTGCTCCTTTCCCCTGTTCTTCCTCCCTTCCCCTTCTGTCACAACCCCTCTCATTCTCATATAGTTTGGTTTATTTGTTCCCCTTCCTCTTGTATGAGTGTGTGTGTGTGGGTGTAAACGTGGGTGGGTTGTGTGTAGTGTCGCAGAGTGTGCCCTATGTGCTCTACTTCAGTCCTTTCTGATGTATTTATAGCCACACACACACACGTACACACACACTGTGCCTTTTCACGCAGCCAAACTCTCATCAAAGGGGCGTTTGATTTCTTCTTCTGTTGCCCAGGCCCCACATGTCCCGATAGGGGGGGTATAAAGAGCGGAGAGGGGCTGTGTCATAAACCCAACACCCGCTAAACCTCAAACTGTATCTGCAAAAATCTATTAGACACTTTATAATCGACAATCATGCATATTCTACAAGGAATTACATATGGGATTTATTTGGCATATGTCTACTGTACTTGGTTAGGATTTGTGGTGATACACATTGATCATGTGCATCACATGTATCAACACTTTGGGTCAATTTTTAATAATAGACAGGATGTGTACGCACCTGCAAACTTTCAACCAAATGGACAGTTACATCAGAAATAAACATTTATACAATAATGAAGAGAAAATTCATACCACATATAGTACTTTTGTCCTTAGTTTGGAGTCACCTCAGCTCTTGGGAAAGGCTTTCACAGCTTCAGGGATAACTAAACCCTTGTCCCAGGGCGAGGTCATTTTTATCAAGGTGAAAGTGTAGTTTGTCCAAGCATCAATAGCAAGATGATTGGACAAACTGTTCAAAAGCTATTGATGTTTAAGTAAGGTGTATGCATTTTCACACCAATTGGCTTGATGATTGATTACAAAACAACAATGTTTTTGTCCTATAGGCTTTTGCTGGTCTCTCTCTAGTGAATAAACAGTGGATTTAGTCAACCATAGGAATCAGATTGTTACTGTTGTCTGTTTGACGAGTTGTATTCCAAATGCTATTTACCCATTTTGGAAATATCCACTAAGTGAAGTTCATCATGTAAGCCTGCTATCTCCAACATGCAGAGGATCCAGTCTGTAACAGTGTGATCATTTTGTCAACCAGTGAGCGGCCTACTATACTGTAAAAAGTAGCGTATCTTCTTTTCAGATGATGGATTTCTCATTTTTCACATCATAGTAGTCGTATGACGTGTGGGGCACTCTGATGCGCAAATCACATTAAAGAGCTGCTTAGTTTCTACCTCTATTCCCATGGCCCCACATCTCCTGATGTGGGATGTGGAAGGTGGGGAGGGGCTGAGTCATAAACCTAACGCTCCCTTTGAGACTTTGCCGATGCCAGACTGTCGGGCGAAACTATGAGAGCACATTCATTAGCGCTTTATTACTTTGTAGTCTCGTCATTTAATCACGAGCACACACACACACACACAAAGACACACACACACTTTTACGAACAACAGAAGACATGGAGGCTTGTACGGCATACAGACCCACAATAACACGTTCTCACTTACACACGCACACACACACACAAATACGCTTACTCAGGTGTGTGCACATACAGACACTCTAGCGCGCACACACACACGCACACACTCTTTGTTTGATGGCTCCCTGGTGTGTTGTAGCTCAGACCACTACTTCTCTCTCAGTCCATATCTCTGCTCCTCTGAGATCACTTACACACACACACACTCACACACACTTGATGTACCTTTGCCTCCTGTGAGGACACTTATTGACTTGACAGTAAAATGGCGTCACCTCGACTCCCCTGTACCCTGTTGATAAAGTTTTATTGAAGAGATCTTCATGGTGGTTAATTGCAGTTTCATTTGTAGTTGTACTCTTTATTTGTCGTGGCTCTGCTGATAATGACGTGTTTTTCAAGATGAATTTTATGGCATGATCTTCTTAATGAGTTATTATAGAGACACGCAGACGTTCCTAACTGGCTATTGCTGCTACCAGTGTGTATTTATATCTGTTAGTGTTCAGTGTGTGGACAAGCACATTTGATATGCAGTGCTATATTCTGTCTCTTTCAGTCTTTTCTCTTTGAATGCAACTGTTCCTAAACCAAATCTTCTTACTACAGTGTTTTTTTTCCTGAGATTGAACTGAAAGTTTACAGACCATGTGAACACTTATGTACTGTGTAATGTTTATGTCCCATCGATCAGTAGAAACCATTCAGATCCCATTGCATATTGTCAAAAATGCATGGTTACAAATAAGTAGCCTTTTTTGGGTGTGGGATGCGCAGTCTTTTCATCTGTCAGAATGAGGCACTGGTACTCGAACAGTACCTAGTTTTATCAGGTATTAAATGACAGAAAGTGGAAGATGAAGAATTTTGTTTAGCTTGTCACCACAATAAAACACAGAATTGATAAAACACATTAAAAATAGAAAAATATGCCCATTTTTGCTGAATACAATAGTCCTTCTGTTTGACTTCTGCCAAAAGGCAGCTACCTCAAAGTTCAGGTTCTGCTGTTTATTGTCAAAATACAAATTATTTTATTCACCAAGCACAATAAACATAGAGGAATTGCACTTAGTGCAGGGATATATCGACACTAACATCGACACTATCAACGCATACGGTACAGAGACAATAGGATCGCACAATGTCAGTGACAATACAAGGAATACACTGAATGTACAACATGCTAGGGACACTTAATCTTTTCATGAAGTACACTGATGAGGTGAATCCAAGTGTAAGCCATTATCCATTATTGATTTCCTTTATACCAATCACAAAGGAGGAGACATAGATAAAGAGAAGCAGAAGCTTTGAGACAATTGAGATGTGGATTGTGCATAAGGGGCTGCAGCTCAATATCAGGAAGATGTCCCTACTATTTTGTGCGTTCAATGTATATAAGACAGTACTGTAAGACATACAATAGACTATACATATAACTCTACACACATACACACATCATTCAGTCACTATGTGTGACAGCACCAGTATATAATGAGATAGTCATACTGAGTAGGATGAAATAAGTTCAGAGCATTTTGGAGCATGAACATAATTTTTGAGGCTGAAAGGGTGAAGTCTATAAAGACTATTATTAGTCTATAAAGGTATTATTATGAGTAGTGCTTTTACAAAGCTTTACTAACAGCCTAACTCTGGTTAGTAATGAATTGTATGATTGTGTGAAAGGTTGGGCTAGGAGCTATTGGCAGTATGATAAGAGATTTGATCATCATCAGTGTCGAGTGGTGCATTTTTGGTGATTCGGACAGGGGTGAAGGCGTGATAAAATGTTAAAATGTGGTAAAGTGTTTTTTGGGGCGTGAAACACGCGAGGAGAATGTAATACAAGGAATTTTCTCATTGTGAATTTTCTGGAACTTCACTTCACAGCTTTCTTACTAAAGAAAGGTCTTTCTGCATAGCCCGGCTAAAGGGCAAAGCACTAATACTGTATGTGGCCTGATCAGATGAGCATCTGATTAATGGCGACTCTTGTTTGTTGGTGTTGCTTGAATATAGAGCAGTACTGTTATTTAAAAAGGCCACAAGAGAGACTCTGTTCTACAGTATGAGCTAAGGTCATGATATTGGTTAACATGACACAAAGGTTAACGTTGAATTAATTAACTTACAGTTTTGCAAATTAAGAACTGTGAGTGATGATATATCTGCTAACTACGACTAATAGTATTTTCTTTTACTGTTCAGTTTATTATTCAACCATTAGTGTTTAGCCCGTCTGACGGTGTAGTGTGCCTAATTCAACAGCAATGTGAAGTGTCTACTTTGTAACCTCAGTGATTCACCAACTCTCACTCCCTTTCTCCTTTTGCCTTTATAAGTAAGTGCTTGTCCAAAGCTGCGGCTAGGAAAGAACAAACTCTCTTCCAAGCTTGTGGTCATGTGCAAACCAGACCAAAGGTGATTCTCGGGCCATGCGATGATGGCTACAATGTTTTTCCTTATTATTTTGCTAGAATTTGCTAGAATTAAAATCATACTTACTAGTCTTTATTATTTCAGGAATAAAGATGTTATTTTGCTGCACTTTTTGTATCTTATTTGTTACTACAGCAGGCATTCTAAATTGATTAAATGTTTCACTACTGCTGATACCAGTATTCTTTATTGTCAATTGTGAAAACTAAAACCACAATATACATGTCTACATGAGTAATTGTGCAACCCTAGTTGATTCTTTTCTGCTCTATCCCATATCCATTTCCATCAAAATATCAGGTGTTTCTCAACCAGTTGTGAGACTTGTTCATTTGTGTGGAGTAACTGTGTACACTGCGGTTACTGTTGTTTCTTTGGGTCAGAAAGTTTATCAGTACACTGCAGCTCCTGTTTTCTCACAAAAGGTAAAGTCTCTGTTCTTCTTCAGTGATACCCGGCGTGCTTTTCCCCAGCTCATCAAAACAAGAGACTAGACTGCTAACCTTTTCCACTTTTCCACTGCTTCTGATGTCAAAAATAGTGGGGTCAGCAGCTCTTGGGCTTCTCTCTTGGGCTCTGTCACCAGTAGCTGTTGTTTTGTTTGTATTGTATCATTACATGGACAGGGTTGTTTTCTCACAAGACCAGATAATGTCTAAACTCATATTTAATTCATGAATAGCTTATATTATAATGCTATAGATAATATTAAAGGTCTGTTGAGCATTACTTATTAATGGTCATGTGTTAAACAAGTGATTTAAAAGATGGCAGTGATTTTTGGAAGGCGAGACTCCAGCAGGGCTAGAACCTGCCTGAGGGACTCGCCAACAAAATCAATGATATCTGTTTCCTTGGTCACATTTCATGCGCACATAGTTTATCTATGTCTTATAGCAGGTAAGGGCCTGTGTAACACTTATCAGTTCAATAATATCAGTTTTAACTCAAAATAAAAATGGATATTCTAAAATCTCAATTTGCTGCCCCTCAGATAAATGCAAAATTGAGATTTTAGGCTTGTTTGGATACAACAGACCAAGAAGAATCAGCTCCAGATCTTGCTGTATTCTCCCCATCAACCCATGGCATGCTTTTGAAATTAAATTAAAATTAAATAAAATACCCCAGTTCATGAAAAATGAAGCAATAATTGTTGCCATTTTACAGTCTGTTGACAGCAAAGAGAGCCAAATTTGTGTCAACATGGCGAACATTATGACAGGCTGACAAAACTAGAAATTACATGTTCAGATGTGGTTCACCTACAATCTAAAACTATGCAGTTTGGATGGGAAGGTATGAGTGTGTACTTCTGGATATTTTTCAGATTGTGTGTGTCTATAGTGACTATTGTTTGAATTAGTTTAATTTTATCATTAGAGTGCAGGGCAGTACTGCTATTTAAACAGGGATCAGCAGAATATTAGTACATGAGTAGCCATAGGGATGTTTTCATATGAGGGTAGATAGTGATTATTACAGAGATCGATAATAGTCTGTGTTTATACTTAGCAAATAGTACATAAATCCTGTAATGAGCAGTATATGTTAAAAATGGGATTTGATCAGATGATGTTTTGAAAGCAAATCGCTAGGCCAGGTCTTGGAATTGCTGAGTGTCTGCTTCCCCCTCTAGCTGCATAAAGACCTCTGCCTCTGAAACAAAAAACAGATTGACATCTTTTTATGCTGGTGGTGACCCTGGGTTAAACTTTCTTCCCCCCTTTATTTATCGAGGGGAGGCTTTTTGCTTAGCATGCGTGCTCCTTTTCAGCGATGCCCTGCTTCGCATTAATACAGTTCCACTCACTCCCACCTGGCAGCCGCCCAGTTCAACCACAGTCTCCTACTGCCGGCCGCCAAACAGCCCCACTGGAGCGAGTGAGGGTTGCATTCCTTGCTCAAGGGCATCTCAACAGAGAACATTAGTCATTCACTTTCTCCATGCAGATTTTCCTAGCCTGTTGTGGGATTTTGAACATGACTTCTCCAGCCTGTAAGCCCTGTTCTTTAACTCCACTTTGACCCTGTAGTAGCTCAAACTTAACAGTTGGCAGCTCCATGCTTTGCTCCCATCTGCAGTCTTTGTGAAGCCGGGGTGTCCTACTGTCCTGGTGGCAGACTTGGCTAAGGCACCAGACATGTACCCTCAAAATCCTGGGTTTGATTCCAGTCTGGGACCGTAGTTGCATGTCATCCCCCTCCTCTCTCTTCCTCCCATCTTTCCTGTCTTTCACCACTGTAAACTATCACATAGAGCATAAATGCCAAAAAAAAAACAGTATTGAAAGTGTGATGTCACCCTCAGTTTTGATTCTTCTCTGCCATTTTGAAAGATACAGCAGTGCATTTTGGCACTTAGCACAAAGGCAGGAGCAGCAGGGAGCTTGTTGACAGAGTCTAAAACAGGGCTGGTAACTCCCACATCCGTGACATCAGGCAGCACAGAAAGAACACAGTTACTGTACATAAAATAACTGGTGGGAGAAACAATCACTGAATCGCTACAAAAATATGAAATTAGTTGTATATGAACAGTAACATTAGTATTTTTGACACGATTGATGTGACTGACTTGACTGAAAATGTGCTTGTAGTGTGCAGCTATTTTTTAAAGGTCACATATACACACATACACATCGACACATACACAACACATATTCAGGGAAAATCTCTCTGTCCACTGGATTCTTCCTGTTCTACAAGAATATTCGTCCCCCTAATATTGTCTTCAAAGTTAAAATAGACCGCCAGTGGTTGCAATCAGCAGAATGCTTTTGCCATGGTAACCCATCTACTTTGGGGGGCTAAAGCATGCTGAAGCATGTTCTTTTCAATAGAAATGCCCAGAGCCACCCAGAGAAAGAGTCTGGCAAAGTTTCTGACTTGATTTTCCATATTTTATAGTGGAGGGGTGTGTTTGCAAAAACACTTGAGGAAGTGAGGGACTGAACACGCAAATGGTGGTTTGGTTTGCTGCCAGAATGGCAGAGTTAGCAGCCAAAGCCGACATCCATCAGCATTTGGCTTCTGGCTGGTGATAATTTCCAACCCTGGTTGTAGAATCAATACACGATGAAACTTAACAATCAGACCAGAAACAAACAATAAATACTGGGGATTTTTTTCATGTTTAACGATTACTATATTCTATTTCTTATTTCTTGCAGAGAAGACGAGAGAGAACAAGAGAGAGAGAGAGAAAGAGAGAGAGAGAGAGAGAGTACAATGTTATAAGTTATATGTACATGTTACAAGTACAATTGCACATTTGAATTTGTTGACTTTGCTTTGGCAATATGTACTTTTGTATTTCATGCCAATAAAGCACCTTGAATTGAATTGAAATTGAATTGAGAGAGAGCAATAGAAGAGTTAGTGAGAAAGAAACAAAGACAGAGAGAGTTGACTGGACAATTCATAAGTATTATGTTAATATAACATTATTAAAATATAAAAATAACGCTGTGAGCAGTATGTAACAGTGACTGGGAATCTGAAGAAGAATGTGCATTGATAGCAATATGCATGATACAAATATGCTACAGTGTTCTGCTGTGTATGTGCACTGTAAAAAAACAAAAAACTACACATTATACATACATTATACCCTTCTCAAAACTCCAGATGGAGGTACTGTCTTTCAACTATCTCAGGAAATGCAGTTCAGTGAGGTTGTGAGATGCATTTTCTTTGATCTTGAGTGTTCAATACAAAAATGTTATTACTTCAAGACACCAAAAATACATAAACGGAAAAGTCAACTTCAGAGGAATTTGGAGAAAAAGTTGGCAATCACGTTCAAATACTTTCCTGTGTCTGAACTCTCGTGTCGTCCTACCCATCTGGCACCTAAGGAGGCTAAAACAACCATAATAAGTATTTCAGACTCTTTTAGATGCACCTGTGTCGTAACTCACAATACAGGTGGCCATGAGCAGCTCAGTGGGTTTAGCCTCATCATGACCTTGCCAAGGTTAGGGGTTCCATTCCCCCCGGGACCACCCATACTGAAAATGTATGCAATCACTTTACTGGGAGGCACTTTGGATAAAAGCATGGTCTAAATGGCATATGCTGTACATTATAAGAGCACGTTTTGTCCCTTGCTGATAGCCTGAGAGAGAAGAGGGGGATGTAGAGAGATGTAGATGGAGAGAGGATAAGAAAGAAAGAAAGAAAGAAAAAAGGATTCAAGAGAGAGAGTAAGACATAGAGAAGAGCGAGACTGATAAGGAGAATGTGGCAGAAGGACAGAAAACGAAACAAGGCAACAATAAACGTCGTCCCCCATTAAAGGTGCAATCCCCTCTGGGTCAATCAATAACGAATATGTCAGCTTGTTTTGACCTGTAATTACATCAGCCCTCCCTCTTGGGCCAATTAGTGCTGTTTTGAAGATGCAAGATAATTTCCCCAAGTTTTGCCAACATCTGGTGTCTGAGATAACGTGCGTGACGGACAGATGAATGAGCGAACACAGACCCCCAACCGATTTCATCACAGGGAACAATAATTCCTTTACGCAGCACTTTTCCGTCATACCTGAACATTTTAGGGACCCAGGTCTTGTGGGTGCTGTGGCTTTGTCCCATGTACTCCTCAATACTCATAGCTTATAATGTTGATGCTCTGATGATGTAGGAATTTAAGCTTTTTATACTGTTGCAGTCATCATGCATCGCTCTGAATAAAAGTGTCAGCTAAATTCCTAACGTACAATGTAAATGAGAGAGAGAGAGAGAGAGAGAGAGAGAGAGAAACTGATAAAGACAGAGATCATGAAGGATAGATGTGAGAAGAGACGTACAGAGAGACAGGTAGAGACACGGTTAGTATCTGGGTTACTCTGGCCTCACATCTCTCCACTGCAGATGAATATTAATAAGGAGTTATTAATATCTGCTGCCTGCACTGTGTGCATGAATGTGTGTGTGTGTGTGTGTGTGAGGTCGGGATGGAGGCGCAGTGTGAACAAGCCTCCTCCTCCTCTTCCTCCTCCTGCCTCTCCTTCTCCTACTCCTCTCTCACGCAGCCCGTAGCTCTATCACTCTCACTCTTCTTCCCTCCTCCTCATTCTCTCCCTTTCTTTTTTCTGTTGTTTTATAACTTCTTTATATTTCTCTCATCCTCTTTTTCTTTCTTTGTCTCCTTTTCTCTCTCCCTCGCTTCAGCTCTGCATTCGTTCTTCACGTGCCGATCACACGTTCACACGTTTCAGGGAGGGATGCATCGATGACGATGCTGGTACCAGATATCGGACCAGTACTAGGCTAAAACAGGCCAATACTAGCCACATGTAATTTGTCATAAATCAAAGTAAAGTGACTTCATTTTCTGCCCTATCTAACACTTAGAATATGTTAGAGCTCCCTAATGGAGAAAAATGTGTCATATCTCAGTCATTTTTCTGCAGTAAGCCCATACTAATGGTCTAAGTCTACAATACAATTATATACAATAACGCTAATGGATCAGAATAGTGCGCAGTATCTGGTGATGTTTAAGCTTTAGTATTGGGGATTGACATCGGCAGAGAAAAAAGCAGTATTACTGCATCCTTAGCCCTCAACCCCCTGGTTTAAACATGTTGCCAAGGTAAATCAGGCACATCTCAAAAAAAGTTTTAAAAATTCCAAACCATATTTTGATGTCATTTGTTTCGGTTTGGTCTAAAGGCCTTTCCACACAGCGAGAGAAATCTTCCCTTTTTCAGAGGGAAATTCACACTGCGCCCTGTCATGAAAGATAAGACCTTGTTGAGTTTGGCCCAGACCACTCAGCCAGCCTGCCAGACGGCTGTTTTGACTCGACTTCCAAAGCATTAAATAGCCTAAAAACATGCAGACATCTTAGCTCAAAGTTAACCCATGGAGGATTTTCTCTAAATATATCATTGTTGTAGGAATTGCCACATGAATAGGGATAAATTACAATTAGCTACATTTTATAGTCCCCGTTAGCTGCTTTCTGTCAGCATATTTCATTAATTTCCACAAGCCCCAGCATTTAATGTGAAAATTACCATTCTATCATCTACTGAAAGGATTTTTACACAAGAATGAATCAAACAGAGTATCATACTGTGTAAAAAATCCTTTTGGAAAGACGGACAGAGGCTGCATACAGTACTATATACAGATATATGCAGCCCTTGTCCCTTATTCTTACATTTTAGCTTGAAGACAGTTCATGTCACAGCAAAAATGCAATCATTTGACCTTACCTTGGTTCTGCCACATCAATGGCATTTTGGGTGTGTGAGTTAGGATCCTGTGTTCAGCTCCAGTCAATCCTGGCTCAGCTGGCTTGGTTCAAGATGGTGATGCACCAATTAATTATCTACTGCCTGATTTTGTACCATTACATTATTTTCCTGAGACACTGAAACATAAAATCCTACATATGATCAAATCTGCATATTATAGTTAGATAGTTTCAAAAATTAAAACTGAGGTTATTAACTGAGGTCATTAACTCACTATTTTGAAGTTTTATTGGCATTAGATTTGCATTAGTTTGTGTTTGGGTTGGTCACTACTGCAACATTCCACCACGTTGTTTTTTTACCCTTTGCTTCAAAGACATACCCTCCCACCCCCCACCCCCCAACTCCCTCGGCCCCCTGGGAGTAACATCCCAGGATTACACCAACTAATCAGAACTTCAGGACCATGATTGACAGCAAGTGGGCGGACCTGGCTGTAATAAACTATAGGAAGTCTTGCCTGATGACAGTGAGCAATGTGCTGTTGAATACAGCACCTGGATGCATTATTCATACACACATATTCCCTAGGCATGTTATAGCCATATCTATCACATGTACATGCACACACACACACACACACACACACATGCTATCATTCCCCCTCCACTTCTGCCCTCTTGTTCTCTCTGCTCTTCAGACCTAGTATGTACTGTAGTTTGATGAATAAATCCATATATGATAGGGTTTGTATAGCTAGCCTTAACAGTGTATCGCACTGAAGTGCAATATCTAATCCTATATGACTAAATGTAACAAAGCCAAGGAGGGTGTTCTTGCAAAAAATGTGCGTTGAGTACCTGTAAAAAGCTGTTTTGTTGTTCTCTAATGACCTAATTTATAACAAAAAAATGTAAACATGCTTTGCCATCACCTCATTTTGTTGACAGGACAGAATGGGAAAAATAACTGATTCAGCCATAACAGGCCGAGGTGTGCTTCCCCTCTCTCTCTACTACGCAGATGAATCAGAAGCACTTTATTTGCAAAGTACAATAAATGTACAGGAATTTATCTTGGCAGCGTGCAGAGATTCATTACACACCGACTCACAGGGTATAAGAACAGGACCTCACATACAGTGCAAGGGAACTGAATAGACACAATATTAGGGACACTTTTCATGAAGTGCACTGAAGAGGTGAATCCAGGTAAAAGCCATTATCCCTTATGATTTCTGTTATTAAATCTATACCAATCACAAAGGAGGAGATGTAGATAAAGAAAAGCAGATGAGTTACAGAAGGATTTTTAAGCTTCGAGACAGTTGAGATGTGGATTGTGCAAAAGGGGCTGCAACTCAATATCAGGAATATGTTGCAACGTGCAAACCACACACTCTTGGCAAGTTACTCTGGAGAAGAGCAAATTTCTAAAATGTAATGGAAATCTCCCTCAGTTGTATTCAAACATTACTTTTTGAGTTGAATCCATTTCAGAGGAATTTAAACACAGAAATGACCCTAACCCTATCTGTAGAAGGGCTTCATCAAGCAGGCAATGTGTCTATTAACAGTAAATATTGTCTCTGCCCAAACATACAGTGTGATAAGCCTTCGATTTGATTGGTTATCCTGTTCGGTTAGCCCGCCTCCTTGGTTAGATCAGGACCATTTGATTTGCTGCTTCACGGGTTTCTCATATAATGTATGTTCTGCTCATGCATTGTGTTGTGTGTGTGTGTGTGTGTATCTCTGTCTGTGTGTGTGTGTGTGTGCGCACGTGCGTGTCTGTTGTGTGTTCAGCACATACTGTAAACGTCTGTGGGGGGGGTCATAGATCAAGGGGAGCAGGTGTGTGTGTATCTTGTCTTTCAAGGGGAGCAGGTGTGTGTGCGTTGGTTGTATGTGTGTGTGTGTGTGTGTGAATGCGTGTGTGCGCGAATGTGTGTATCAAGGGGAGCAGGTGTGTCTGTGCGGTGTGCTCACTCGGCCAGATAATGGGCACATATGGACGTAGCGAGAGAGAGAAACGAGAGGCACGTACACACACAGGGAAAATACAAAACGCAGGCACACACACAGAAGACCACTCATTCTGTGTGTGTGAGTGAGTGGATGAGACACTTACTGTAAATTGGATAAAAATAGTTGGTATTAGGATTACAGCGGGTATTTATTATGACAGTGATAATGATAGCAAGGCATGATGGAATGGCATACAAGCCCGGAAAATACACATAGAATCAGTGGCACTCACCATTTTTAGAACACTAGAGTTAACCTCAGCTATTTTTAACTTTTCTTTTTGGACTTGCGGTTTAGCAGAGCTGTCATCGAACATTTTGCAACTTTTTTGCAGAGAACAGTGGTTGTCAAAACCGGTGAAGAGGCGATGATCATGAGAGTAATATCGGTGATGAAGTAGTTGATTTGTTCGGCTATATAGATGGAAATGAGAGAGAGAGGGAGAAAGAGAGAGCGAGAGAGAGAATAATTGTCTACTATTTAAAAATGACAGAGAGGGAAGTGACGGGAGAAAGAGAGCGAGAAAGAGAGCAAGAGAGAGGGAGCAATGAAGCAAGCGAGATAGAGAAAAATGGAGAGATGAGGAGGGCTAGATTGATAGAGGAAGGAGGAGTGTGCGAGGCTGAAAATGAACTTGTCCTCCGCTGGAGAGCCAATGGAGGGAATGACAGCTATATGGATTAGAAGAGGAGAGAGAGGGAGGGAGGGGGTGACAGCTGATATGTAGTAGAGAGGAGTGGAGAGAGGAGGGAATGAGGGCTGATATGGGTTAGATGAGTGTGTGTGTGTGTGTGTGTGTGTATGTGTGTGTGTTGGGGGGTGACTGTTAATATGTATGAAGAGATGAAGGGGAGGAAGATGAGAGAGAAGACAGAGGAAGGACAGCGAGGGGAGGAGAGAAGAGTGACTTCATGTGTATTAGGAAGGCGATGCAAGAGAAGAAGAGAGGAGAGGGAGAGAAGGATGAGGGATTTGGTGATGAGGAGGAGAAGCGAGATGAATAGAGCAGTAGGACTAGAAGGGGAGGAATAGCAGAGAGAGAGGGAGAGAAGGAGAAGAGGAACAGTAGCAAAAGGAGGTCATGTTGCAAAGGAAGGGGCAATTCAGCTGGGATCGGCCACTGACAGCAAAGACTGGACTAACTGTTGTGTGTGTGTGTGTGTGTGTGTGTGTGTGTGTCGTGTGTGTGTGTGGGGTCCCACAAGAATAGGGAAGTGGTCAGGCCCAATTTTCTGGACCTCAATAAAAGCACTGATGAAAAGTTTTTTTTTATTTTTAGGTTAGGCTGAGGGTGTGTGCGTGTGTGTGTGTGCGTGTGTGTGTGTGTGCATGTGTGTGTGTGTGTGTGCGTGTGTGTGCCTCTTCCATCAACTAGTGTCTGATCAGATGTATTAATTAGGTATTTGACTGGTTATTACATCATCACTCTGTCAACCCGATTAGATCCCTATTGGTATGAATGGATAAAAGAGAAATAAAAGACAGAGGGAGGGAAGGTGAGAGAGAGGAATGAAGAAGAAGAGAGAAAAGAAAAGAGAGAAAGGCAGAGAGGGGAGATGACAAGAGAGACTGATTGGTCCCCTTCTCTGTCCGTCTTCTGGAGGAGCCAATTGAACAAAGAGATAAGGTGTGCCAAGTTACCAAGGTAACTATGGTAAAAGGATGTGAATATGCACACACACAATCAATACACGTGGTCAGACACTGATTGATGGATAGACACACACACGCACACACTTAATTTTTCCAGTGAGTGTGGTAATACAGATACAGATCAGTCTAGTAGAGCAAAACAACTTTGGAAATGTTGTCTGGAACTTTTGTTTTTTTCCCCCAATCCTCCAGTGATTCAGTTTTTGGACCCTACATTTTGTACTGGAACTATATTTTGTTGGTAAGCAATACTGGATAAAACAATCTGTAGCCTACTGTATGTGTGTGTATGCGTGTGTGTATGAGCGTGACTGTGCGTGTGTGTTGAAATGACATTTTACTGCAGAGTGCTTAGTGTTGCAGTGATAGCATCTCTCTCCAGTCTTTATCATTAGGTAGATAACAGCTCCACTGCCTTGAGTTTGTATCACAGCTCATTACAGTCTGCAGTTCAGCTCACAGTGAAGTTCAGTTCAGTTAAGTTCACTTCAAGTTCAGTTAGAGTGACTGCTGACTGTTTTTATATAGAGTGATGTATATAGTCTCTCCAACGTCACTGCCTCTGTGTACTGTGTATGAATTTCTGTTCCATGTGTGCCAGTATGTGCTTGTTATTAATATATCATTGTACCAAGAACCATTGACTGTAGTGCTATCATGAGAACCATTGACTGTACTACTAGAAAAATGTACTGTAATGCTATGAGAACCGTTGATTGTACTACTAGAACTATTGACTATAATGAGAACCATTGACTGCAGTACTACTAGAACTATTGACTGTAGTACTATGAAAGCAATTGGCAGCAATGCTATGAGAACCACTGGATGCAGTTCTACTAGAACTATAGATTGTAGTACTATAACAGCAATTGACTGCAGTACTGTGAGAGCCACTGAATGCAGTACTACTAGATGTATTGACTGTAATGCTATAAGAACCATTGATGGCAGTGCTATGAGAACTATGACTGTAATACCATTAGAGTGAATCAGTGTAAAATATTTTCTACTCTAGAGTCATATGATGGATGGATAAATTATTGGATTAAGGACTGCCACTCATGGTTAAGACCCCTCCCTCCACCTCCTTTCCCAATCTCCCCCTGTCCCTCTTCTCTCTTTCTCTCCTCTTACCTCCCCCTCTCTTTTTTCCTCCCTCTGTCTTTCCTTCTCTCCCTTCCTTTCTTCCTCTCTCCACTCCCTGCAATATTAGTTGCCCCCTTCTTTATTCATCCTGCTGTCCTCCTCCTTCTCATCCACTCATCTCATTCTCTTCTCCTCTCTTTTTTCTCCTCCCCCTCTCCTCTATCCATCCCCCTCCCTCCTCCTATTCACTCCTTCTCTCCCTTTACTTTCCCTTTCCTCCCTCCCACTCTCCCTCCATCCCTCCCTCCTCCTCCGTCAGTCAGAATCATATTTCCACGGCCTGCTGGTTTTCTCCAGCAGAATAAAGAGCTGCTAATAGAATTATAGTCAGTCACATCAGCACACGGTCTATAGTACATCACACACACACACACACACACACACACACTTACAGATACACAAACGATACGAGTCGTCATTACTCCAACAGACAGACAGACAGAGAGAGAGACAGACGGTCAGAGAGACAGATTAGAGAGCTCAGTATTAAAGTTCGAATCTCCTCTAATCTTCACACACCCACGCATGCCTCACGCACACACACACACACACACACACACACACACTCACAGTGGGGTGTACCCTGTGAGAGGGGCAGGCAGTGTGAGATAAACTGATCACACAGCAGTACAATATGCTGAAAGTGATTATGTGTGTGTATTAGTGTGTGAGTGTGTGTTTGTGTGTGAGAGGGAGATAGAGAGTGAACGAGAGAAAGGATGACAGCAGTCAAGAGGCAGATTTTAACTCACAATGGAGTACATGGGGGAGAGACAGAGGGAGACGGGAAAGGCACAAAATGTCTTGTGTGTCTGAGAGAGAGGTTTTTCCCATTATTAGAGAAGCATCTGGGGCAGAAGAGCTGTAAAGTGTGTGTGTGTGTGTGTGTGTGTATGTGTGTGTGTGTCAAAGTCAAGTTATCCAGTCATTGGCGGGTTTTCTGCCTTTAAAACTGACAGAAAGCCTAGAACCTTTAAAAGCCTACCAGGCATGATGAGCTAAGCGGAAATCAGAGTTTCAGTCAAGCGATGTGATTGGTCAAGGATGCTTTCCAACCGTGGTGGAAGTTCCCATAAGGCACAGCTATGATTCCCATGAAGCTCGGCTTCGTTTGATACCAAGCGGCATCACTGTTGTACCCATAATCACAGTAAAGAGCGCCATCTTGGGAATTATTGCTGTATTCAGGAGCACAGTGCTCCTAAACGTTTGCAACATATTTTGGGTAATTGCTTAGTGCATTTGTTTGAAGATGACTTTTATGGCTTTCTGTTTTACTTTAACAATAATACCCGAAAGGATGTTTTTTACTGCGATTATGGGTATGGTGTTGATGCAAAGGTTTGAGGCCCATGCAGCTGAGTACCATCGACAGCACCGAAGCACCCATAATGACAGTAAAGTACGTCCTTAAGGGTGTTATGGTTTTTATATGATAATTACCAATGCATATGCACTTTCTGAAGGTTTCTTCAAAACAGTATACAGCCGTGTACATACATAAGAATTAAAAAAAAAAAACAGAGAAAAACAGTAAGACTGCCAAATTGCTCTCTGGTTACAGATTACAGGTTAAAGATTTGGCAGAGCAACCAATAAATTACAGCTCAAAGTGCTTTATGGGAATTATCCAAACTTTATGGGAATTAACCAAAGGTGTCTTTGACCAATCAGATTGCTTGGCTGAAGATATTATACAGTGGAGAGTGAGAGAAAAGGAGAGAGAGGATGGTGTGTCAAAGGTCAAGAACTGGATTCAAACCCATTTAAGTCATACTTGACTTTGGAACAATACTTTCATTTCACAGCATGCTTACCTTCACATGTCACTATAAGCATGCAACATGTGACAGTAGCTGCCTCTGGCTTGCATGTTTCCCTCTCTCTCTGTGTGTGTGTGTGTGTGTGTGTGTGATACAGAAGACAATTACCAGTCCACAGGATCTGATGTAATGGCCTTCACTAGTGTGAGCACATATGTAGAAACTTATCGCTCAGAAGTGAGGGGAATGGGATTTTAGAGGATATTGTAACTGCCCTGTAATCTTACTAAGCATGCTGGATAAGTCCTCCTCTCTTACTCCTCTCTCTGACTCCCTCTCGTTCTCTCTCTATCTCTCTGGCTCTCACTCACTCCTTATCTCTGTTGTCACACCACACAGGTTGGATTAACTTTACGGGGCTTCCGGTAGATATCTCCAAAAGTAGCTTTGCATTCTGTGGGATTTGTACATTTGATTTGGGGAATTTCATTTGCCGTATTGAAAACACCAGACTGATATGAGCTCCTGAGTTGCTGTATGCGTTCACCCATGACACTGTAAGGTGTGCTGTATACATCCAGCTAATGACGTGTTATGTGATGTTTGTAGCCTTTGTCCATAAAAATCACAAAACAAATACCACCTTAAGTAATAATTAACATAAATAATTCCATCTTCAAACATTGCTGTTTTGTAAGTAAACATGATACCTTGATATTTTGAATGGTAGTTGGTTATTACTATTTTATTAAACTTTTTTGAAATTTGTATTATTATTTTAACTTTATTTTCTACCAGAAACAATTTGGTAAAGTCTCAACTCCTCCTTCTGTGTCGTTGAAATGGCTTGTTAGCATTGTTGGTGGCCATCATGGAACTGAACTGTGCTTATGGGTTTCAATAAATATAGGTTCAGTCAAGAAATTAGATTTTTCTCCTTTTAAAAGGTGCGTAATTTCCCACATATTTGTTTGGAACCATGCACATTTGTGCTATTGTTCAGCAGAATTTATGCTAATAGCAACAGATGTTGACACAAAAGTAACACAAATATGTGTTGTCTTAAACCAGAAAATGGCTCATGGTTTTTCAGAGTGTATAATCTAGGTTGAGCGCTTTTGTGGAATCCTTGTTCAGATGTCAGAGGAAAGGGGGCTGAGAGGATATTATAACTGTCTGTAATCTGGCTAAGCATACAGTATGGGATAATCCGCGCTCTCTTACTCTCACTCACTTAGTCTTATTCCTACAATTTGTCTGGGTGATATAAGTGTGTAATCTCACCGAGATTATTGTAATTCTGTCTCTCATTTCTCATTCTTCCTTTCTTTTGCTCTGTGTGTCTTTATGTTTTCTGCAGCCACATAATCTTACTGTAGGCACACAGACTGCAATTTCCTAGTAAATGTGTATTCTCTCACCCTGGGACCCAGATCATTAAAACGTACTAGTACTCTTATCATATTGGGACCGGCCACCTGACTCACAACTCATTCCTGTTTTAATGTTTTAATCCTGTTTTATTTTTTTTACATTTCTAAACGACTCCTTGCAAGAGGATGGGAATTTCACTTTTGGAAACTGTTGGCCTTTGATTTGGTTTGGTTTGGTTTGGTTTGTGGAGGTGTTGGTATTGTTGTTATTTAAAAAGTAAATAAGTTGCAAAGTTGTGTGGCTGTTTCAGCACAGTGTTTAAAAAGATATCTTGATGCTTTGAACTTGAGACAAAGAACTTTTCACAAGATTGAAAAACCTTCTCCAATTTTAAATTAAATCAGCATGTTAGCATTCCTCACTGAAACTAATGCTTACCACTGGCCTCAAGCTAGCTAAATCATGGTATCACAGTGTTCCTTATATAATGTCAATATTCAGGCGGCCCGCCCAGGTAATTAACAGCCATCCTAGTTTTAGATTCATTTTGGGGGCTGTGATGGACAAAGCTGGCATTCAAACCTGGCATTTGTAGTTGGTGTAGTTTTCAAAAAAGCAATTTTTAATGCTGTTAAACACTGAAAACGTGTTTGTGAACTACAATGACCATCATTCATTGTGGCTATGATGCAGCACATGGTATTGGTCATGATAGTATTTGTCTGTACTGACACAAACTGAATAGACAGGCAAAGATTGAAACGCAGCATACACAATATGTTGAGGAGGCAACCAACTTGTATGTTGTACTTGCTTCAGTACTGTAGTGATAATCAGATTGCAGTGTAACAGTCAGCTAATGTTATTGCTAATTTTGCAGTAATAAGTTAGCTAATGTTTCCCTCATCAGTCTATTCTAGAGTGAAAGACTTGAGTGCCTGAAAAATATGAGATACTGGCCTCACTAATTGAAATGTCAACAACAATCAAACACTGTTAAAGCCACCAAAGTAAACTGCCAAACTGTGGGAAACACTGTATCAACTTCAAGGAACCATGGGTAATGTCATTAAGTCAGCAAGTAATCACTTACTCACTGAAGTAAGTAAGTGATTTAGGATTTATCAAATTGACTGCTAAATTGTGTCATTGGCTAATTTCTTCCTCCTCTCTTCCCTCCTCTTTCTTCTTCCCTCCATTCCAGGCTCCGACTACTCTCCTCCTCCCCCCCTGCCTCCCCCTCCTCCCCCCAACCTGACCAACGAGCACAGCGGCGGCGGTAGCCATGGCGACCATGGCGGAGGAGGAGGAGGAGGAGGAGGGGGCGGGGTCAACCACGGGGTGGGCGTGGTGGGCCTGGCCCCGGAGCACATCCCCACGCCGGGCGCGGCCCTGAGCTGGCAGGCGGCCATCGACGCCGCGCGGCAGGCCAAGATGATGGGCAACGCCTCGGCGGGCGGAGGGGCGGGGCTCGGGTCGGGAGGGGGCGGGCCCATCTCCACGGCCAGCTCCACGCAGAGGAAGAGGCAGCACTACAGCTCCAAGCCCAAGAAACAGGCCACGACGGCAGCCACGAGGCCGCCGCGAGCCCTGCTCTGCCTCACGCTCAAGAACCCCATCCGCAGGGCCTGCATCAGCATCGTAGAGTGGAAGTATCCTTTATCTAACGCTGAGTTTTGTCCTGTTGTTGTCTCATTATAAAGAGGGAATTCAAAATGACACCAGGAAGTGCCCTCTCGCAACGTGCTGTTGGTTCCAAAACTGTTATCTTTACAAAGGTGAAACAAAATGAGCCGGTTCTGATCCGATTCGTTACTGTGGGACAGCCCAAATCAATCTAAAGAATCAGTCTTCCCACCACTAGTTGGGAAATTTCTAGTTTTCTGAGTTACATGTTTTGCTTTAGGCTGCCTTCATTTAAAACTTGCAAGGTTAAGGGTCAGATGACACTCAAGTCAGACAATTTAGAAAGTCAATTTTCTTCATTATCCAAAAATTGAAAAGAAAATTAATATTTTTTTAGAAAGGTTCATGTCTTATCTTGAATGATGTAATTGAGAATGAATGGAGAAGAATAATGGAAAAGGTAGGGAAGAGGTGCTACTTTAAATTGAGCGACATGGAGGACAGATGAGGCACAACTTCTTCTTCTTCAACTTCTCACTGAGAGAAATCATATTAAAAACATGACGTTTCAGTCCAAATCTGACCTGATGAAGAACCATTTGGACCAAAATGTCATGTTTTTAATATGAATATTAAAGCTTGGACAGTTTTTTCTTTTTCACAAAGAGAGCATTGTGCCTTATTATCCCTCCATTAAATAACGAATATCAGTTTCAAAGGTGAGGAGTGAGGTGTGAAGGGATGGAGGGAGGGATGAAGGAGGTGAAGAGGAGGGTAAGGATGAGTCACACATCTCCCCAAAGGGTGGAAATCTCCTCTCAACCGCCCATCCCACCATCCCTCTATCCTTCCTTCTGTCTGTTGTCCTCCTCTCTCCTTTCTTCTTCTTCCTTTCTCTCCTCTCTGCTTTGAAATCCCTTTTTCCTCTCTTCTATTCCTTCCTCCCCTCTTTTTTTCTCAATCAGTCTCTCTTCTGTCCGCTGGCTCTCCATCTCTGGGATTCTCTCCTCTCCGCAGTCTCGTCTTAATCCTTTTCCCCTTTCTCTATCTATCTTTCTCTTTTTCTTTCCCTGTGTTTCTCTCCTCCCTTTCATCTTTCATTCTTTTTTTCACTCTCTCACAGGAGGATAAAACACATTGTGTCATTTTCATCCCTCCTTCACACCTCTCCCTGGGATATCTCTCTCTCTTTCGCTGTCTCTCTCTCTCTCTGTCCAACTCCATTCATCCTTTTCTCCCCGGCTCTATCCCTGCCTCTATCCCTCTTTCCCTCAGTCCATCCTTCACCTCTACCTCTCTCCCTTCGTCTATCATCATTCTCTCCCTCCTTCGCTCCCTCTGTCCCTCCAAATCCCTTTTTCCCCCCTCTCTTTCTCTCTCTCTTTTCATTTCTTCCTCCATCCGTCCTTCCGTTCTGCCCTCCCTCTGCTCCTGAGTGAGGTTTTTTTTTCTAATCTGCCGAACATAATGACTTGGTTTTCCCTCCAGGGGTAAGAGAGAAAGGGAGGGAGAAGGTGAGCAAGGGAGGGAGAGAGAGAGACAGAGAGAGAGACAGAGAAAGAAAAAAGTGACAGAAATGGTCAGTGTCACGGTCGAAGTGATCCATTATAGGAGAAGGTCCACATGAGCATCGACTCTCAGCAAGAACACTGAATCACCCACTGTCCTGAGAGAGAGAGAGAGAGAGAGAGAGAAGAGAGCAGAGGGAGGAGAGGATGGAAGAAGAGAGAGAGAGACAGGAAAGGGAAGAGGAGGGAGAGATATGGAGAGCGAGGCGAGAGGAGAGGAAGGGTCGGGGACTTGAGAGGGGTAGGGAGATGGGGAGGATGGGAGAAGAGAGGGGAGATGATGGAGCACTGCAGCTGAGGAGGGAGGGAGGGAGGGGAGGATGGGAAAGGTAAACAAGAAAAATGAGAGAGGAGGAGGGAATGAGTGAGGGAGGAGAGGAGAGGCGAAAGGGCGAGAGTGGCCAGAATGAGGGAATGGGGAGGGAGGAGGAGGACGGCAGAGAGAATTGGGGATTGGCGAGGAAAGAGAGGATGAATTAAGAGACGAAGTGTGTGTGTGTGTGTGTGTGTGTGTGTGTGTGTTGGGGAGGGGGATTGCATTCGAGAGGGAATCGGCAAATGGGACCAAATCAATGTCAGAAACATTGAAGGCAAAGAGGAGCAAAAGTAAGGAAAGGAAAAATAGTGTTTGTGATAATTGTACACCCTATACATAGCTCCCTCCCACATACATAGTATAAGTACCAGGATTGGCTGGTGTGAAGATTTTTTTCCTCATGCCAAAAACAGGAACTTTTGATTGGCTTTTAAAGTAGCTAAATGTGGCATTTTGAACATCAATGTATTGCATTATCAATGGAGGTACCTGGTGTAATTACCATAAACAAATGAGACCATGGTTGAGACGATTGGGAGTCTCTTTAGATGATGATCCTGATGCTACAGTGTTTCTCAAAATTGAGACCACATTTCCATAAACTTTGTTACCTCCTGTAGCAAAGGATGCTGCTTGTTCGGTTTCTTTTTTGCTTTACTGAAGAGGATAAACATGTTGGAAGTGATTTTCCCATAGGACTTTCACTCGTTACATCTGCTACTGTGAGAAACTCTGAAAGCTTTAGCTCTGTTTGCTCTGGAAGAACAGCACCCTATTCCAGTTTTGTGCTGTAAAGCAATTCAGCTGATTTCCCATGAAATCCAACTGGCACACAATGTAAAATGCAGTGTGGAGGCCGGTAGAGGCTGCCAGTCTTGTCAATCAGTGATGGTCTTATTTGTTTACAGTAATTTTACAAATGATTTATTGGTGTTAAAGTGCTCCACAGCACCTTTAACTGTCCTGTCCAGATGTGCTGATGTTCAAAAAAAGGAAAGAAAAGAAAAGAAAAAAGTGTGAATAAACCCTCAGGGTCATTGGAACAATCTCACCCAATGACTGATGAGCATTCAGATCATTACCCACAATTCTCAGCATCATTCATCTAAACGACACTGAAGGGACGAAAGGGAGGGAGGGAGAGAGAGAGAGTGAGAAGTGAGGGAATGAGATATGAGCGAGGGAATAAAGACGGAGGAAAGAAGAGGGGCATTAAAGTGGGTTCTCAGGGAGAATGAGAGAGAGACAGCAAGAGAGAGAGAGATGGAAAAGGGATGGAGTCTGTGCCAGAAAAAAAAAGATTTGGAAGGAGTAGAAGTGTAGCAAAAATATATTAAATCTTCTTTTTCACTAGATTAAAAAAACTCCCATCGGCTTGTCTGTGTTCACCTGTCTCCCTGCCTCTGTCTCCCTGTCTCTGACCATCTATCTGTCTGTCTCTCTGTCCAATTTCTACTTTGGGATGTCCTTTATAACTCCAGTTTGGGGCTGTTTGAATGTATGCGTGTGTGTGTGTGTGTGTGTGTGTGTGCATGCATGAGTGTGTGGGTGAGTTTGTGTTCTATGGGCTGTGTGTTTATGTTAATGTGTGTGTGTGCATCCTCTATTCTGCATGTGTTTGTGTGTGTGTGTGTGTGTGAGTGTGTGTGTGTCCTGTACTCTGTGAGTGCCTCAGTCTCTAGAGATAGCAGATCCGAAATCTTCCTCTCTTCCTCCTCTGTTACCATGACAACAGCTACTGCTCTCAACAGGTCGATGGGGCCTGTCTGAGATCACACACACACTACACTACACACACTACACATGCACACACACACAGAGTACACACACACATACTTACAGAGCACACAGACAATACAGGGTTTGAAACACACACACATTGCATTCACACACACACTGTGTAATTATAGCATTTAAGCATTACCTGCACATTGCAAGGTCAACAGGAGAGACAAGGAGAGAGCGAGGGCAGGCATCTGTCTAACTACCACCTTCTCCATGTGAAATCACGCTAAGTGGTAGCTTTGGGAATGTGTCACTGAGTTCATTTACATACACACTGTAACGTGGCTAATAGCTCATATATGGGATCTGGTCATATGAGGGATACACTGTTTACAAGCCAATCAGGAATAAGCCTGTATAGATAAATAAACATAATACTCTCAACATAACGCACCAGTGGGATTCAGCAGTGTGCACCTTGCCATTCCAGATAATATCAGTATATCCCAGGTTTCTTATGCGGGTTTCTCAGGATAAGAGATTATATGTTATTGTAAACTGGATGTGGTGTTTATACTGTATGAGACCAACTTGCTGAATACACAGTATCTCAGACAAAAGCTGGATATCGGTGTGTATGTGAATGCGGCAGAAGGATATACAGTTAGTTAGACAGCTAGTTGAAATGCTGTAGTTGTATGCTACATTTCACAATGCCTCAGATAGTTTCACCCTGATGAATGCTGCACCATGCCAGCTGAGAAAGCTGTCTGAGCTGTAACGTGCTGAGCTATTTATGCCACATCAGGCCTGATCATTAACCCCACTTTACCTCAGCACTTCTCATAGAGACAGTTAAGAAACCAGGCTAACCAGTGCCACATCATTTTGTTGTGCATTTTGATCAGCTGCACCTGTGTGCAGGTATCAGAGTCAGGAGAGCAGAGTCACTCCCCCCGATCAGCTTATATATATAGCAAAGCAATATATTGGCGACTAATATTGATTGGCCATTAAAAATGAGAAATCTTATGTTGATTATAACATCCCTTACATTATTAATAGTTGTGCCACTTGGTTCTTCATTCAGACCTCCAGAAGTTTCTCACTGTGTTGTTTTTCTGTCAACAGCACAGCGAACAGTATATTAATTGTCATGTTGATGGAAGCAGACCTCAAGGGTTTCTTAAATTATGGGTCAGGAACCAAGAATGAGTCACAGGCCTGTTTCTGGTGGGTCCCCGCATGTCTGGAGTGTGTTTTAATGAGCCTCGGGGTCCCAGGGTGAGTGATTAAGTTTGATGTATTTGGGTCCCAGGCTGAATTAGCTGAATGGTCTTGTGGCCAACGATGTTAAAGGGTCAATCCTTAATCCAAACATAAACAACATAGTAGCCCCACCACAGAAAGCCATGAAAGTTTTTTCTCTCTCTCTAGGGCTGTTTCTAAAACTGTGGGTTAGGCCCCAGGGTGGCAGGCCTGCTTCTGATGGGGCCACACACAACAAGATTGCTAGTATGATTATTACTGTACTATTACTGGGTAAAAAACATGCAAGTTTACATGGGTATTTATGTGTTGAGTGAGTTTCATCACTCTTGAAACCTATTAGAAAATGTATGAAAGTTTAAGGGCACCAATAAGAAAATATGCAGTCTTTTCTTAATTCCTGGGAAATTGCAGATAGTGTTTTTACCCCAAAACAGCACTGTACTAGCCAAGGTCCCATATTGAAATGGTAAATCTGCTCAATTTTGGTCCCAGCTGAAAAAG
>NW_027282104.1:15000-90185 GCF_046629955.1 Centroberyx affinis | reverse complement strand
AACAGTCTGGTCACAGTGTCAGTGATGTGGATCTGCTCGGTTTAGAATAAGTTCCTTTGTTTTTCCAACATTAAAGATAAACAACATAAACATTGAGATAAAACACAGCTGTGTGCCCTGTGTTTAGAACAACTTGGTCAGAGAGGACTTCTTCAAAACGGTCAGTTAAAAGTCCTTGACCCAGTGCACAAGGCCCCCCCCCCCCCCCCCCCCCCCCCCCCGAAGTCCAGAAGCCGTTGCAGGAGTAGCCTACATGGATTTGCATCGTGTTAAAAGCCGAACTAAAAATCAACAAATAAAATCCGTGCGTATGTGTTAGTCTTTTGTAGGTGACTGGCAACCATGTTGACCATAGTGAGTGTGGCGTCCTCAGTCCCTCTGTGGGTTTTATAAGCAAACTGTGATCAGGCCAGACAGACAGGAAGCTTCATCCAAGCGATCTGATTGGTCAAAGACTCAGTATTGTTCACTTCTTTGGAGGAAACTTCAGTCAGTACATGTTGTAAACTGCTGTGTTAAAGCCAAAATCCCCTAGATGGCGCTCTTACTGGGATTGTGGAGACTTCAGTGCTGTAACCATAGTAACCATAACGTGTGTGTGTGTGTGTGTGTGTGTGTGTGTGTGTGTGTGTGTGTGTGTGTGTGTGTGCAGGTGAGTTCGGCTCGGTGAGAGAAGCCTTCCTGAAGATGGACGATGCGTCGGTGCAGAAAGTGGCGGTCAAGGTTCTGAAATGTGAGTTTCAGTCGTTCAGCTCCGTGTTTCTACAACTACTGCAACCAAACACTACTGCAACCAAACACTACAGCAACTACTGCAACCAAACACTACAGCAACTACTGCAACCAAACACTACAGCAACCAAACACTACAGCAGCTACTGCAACCAAACACTACAGCAGCTACTGCAACCAAACACTACAGCAGCTACTGCAACCAAACACTACTGCAACCAAACACTACAGCAGCTACTGCAACCAAACACTACAGCAGCTACTGCAACCAAACACTACTGCAACCAAACACTACAGCAACTACTGCAACCAAACACTACAGCAACCAAACACTACAGCAGCTACTGCAACCAAACACTACAGCAGCTACTGCAACCAAACACTACTGCAACCAAACACTACAGCAACTACAGCAACCAAACACTACAGCAGCTACTGCAACCAAACACTACAGCAGCTACTGCAACCAAACACTACTGCAACCAAACACTACAGCAACTACTGCAACCAAACACTACAGCAACCAAACACTACAGCAGCTA
Source organism: Centroberyx affinis (assembly GCF_046629955.1). Lineage (NCBI taxonomy): Eukaryota > Metazoa > Chordata > Actinopteri > Beryciformes > Berycidae > Centroberyx > Centroberyx affinis. The sequence continues at coordinate 88,911 of NW_027282104.1, read as the reverse complement.
CTGCAACCAAACACTACAGCAGCTACTGCAGCCAAACACTACTGCAACCAAACACTACAGCAACTACTGCAACCAAACACTACAGCAACCAAACACTACAGCAGCTACTGCAACCAAACACTACAGCAGCTACTGCAACCAAACACTACTGCAACCAAACACTACAGCAACTACTGCAACCAAACACTACAGCAACCAAACACTACAGCAACTACTGCAACCAAACACTACAGCAACCAAACACTACAGCAACTACTGCAACCAAACACTACAGCAACTACTACAACCAAACACTACAGCAACTACTGCAACCAAACAATACAGCAACCAAACACTACAGCAACTACTGCAACCAAACAATACAGCAACCAAACACTACAGCAACTACTGCAACCAAACACTACTGCAACCAAACACTACAGCAACTACTGCAACCAAACACTACAGCAGCTACTGCAACCAAACACTACTGCAACCAAACATTTCAGCAACTACTGCAACCAAACACTACAGCAACTACTGCAACCAAACACTACTGCAACCAAACACTACAGCAACTACTGCAACCAAACACTACAGCAGCTACTGCAACCAAACACTACAGCAACCAAACACTACAGCAACTACTGCAACCAAACACTACAGCAACTACTGCAACCAAACACTACAGCAACCAAACACTACAGCAGCTACTGCAACCAAACACTACAGCAACTACTACAACCAAACACTACAGCAACTACTGCAACCAAACAATACAGAAACCAAACACTACAGCAACTACTGCAACCAAACAATACAGCAACCAAACACTACAGCAACTACTGCAACCAAACACTACAGCAACCAAACACTACAGCAACTACTGCAATCAAACAATACAGCAACCAAACACTACAGCAACTACTGCAACCAAACACTACTGCAACCTCTGAAACCAAACAATACAGCAACCAAACACTATAGCAGCTACTGCAACCAAACACTACAGTAGCTACAGCAACCAAACACTACAGCAACTACTGCACCAAACACTACAGCAGCTACTGCAACCAAACACTACAGCAACCAAACACTACAGCAACTACTGCACCAAACACTACAGCAGCTACTGCAACCAAACACTACTGCAACCAAACACTACAGCAACCAAACACTACAGCAACCAAACACTACAGCAACCAAACACTACAGCAGCTACTGCAACCAAACACTACAGCAGCTACAGCAACCAAACACTACTGCAACTACCCCAACCAATCACTACAGCAACTACTGCACCAAACACTACAGCAGCTACTGCAACCAAACACTACAGCAACCAAACACTACAGCAGCTACTGCAACCAAACACTACAGCAACTACTGCACCAAACACTACAGCAGCTACTGCAACCAAACACTACAGCAACTACTGCACCAAACACTACAGCAGCTACTGCAACCAAACACTACAGCAACCAAACACTACAGCAGCTACTGCAACCAAACACTATAGCAGCTACAGCAACCAAACACTACAGCAACCAAACACTACAACAACCAAACACTACTGCAACCAAACACTACAGCAACCAAACACTACTGCAACCAAACACTACAGCAACTACTGCAACCAAACACTACTGCAACCAAACACTACAGCAGCTACTGCAACCAAACACTACTGCAACCAAACACTACAGCAACTACTGCAACCAAACACTACAGCAACCAAACACTACAGTAGCTACTGCAACCAAACACTACAGCAACCAAACACTACAGCAACTACAACAACTGTCACCTTAGACTGGAATGAAAACGAGTCAGATACCAGAGAACTGGACTTGGATAAATTAAAGCTGCCATTTATTAAATCCAGTGACTTTGTTGCCCCCCCCCCCCCTTTAGCTGACATCACTTCCTCCTGTGACATCGAGCAGTGTCTGAAGGAAGCGGCCTACATGAAGGACTTCCATCACCCCAACGTCATCCAGCTGATCGGTACGACAACACACACTCCACCTGGGTTCTGACTTGGGACTTGACTCTGACTTGTACTCTGATGACTTGAAAAAATGACTTAGATTGAAAGTGATGAGATTTGTTCCAGCAGACGACTGAATTTAAATTCTGTTTTCTGAATTTGTATGGAATGATTGAATTTATTGAAGTTGAAACTGATTATAGAAATCAAACTCATGATGCTCTTACCAAGTTTTTATCCTATTAAAACCATATTGCATTGAAAAGTCCTAGATATTTAGTTTTCTTTAAGATATTAAATTGATGCTGGACTCTTGATTTGTTCGGACTTGACTTGCTGTTCTACATTTAGACTTGAGACTTGTGCCTCAAGACTTGAGACTGACTGGGGACTTCCAAGGGTAAAGGCGTCTCCACAGTGATTGGTGGAGCAGGTTCAGGTGTGGTTTGATTGACAGCCTGTTCTGCCAATAGGAGTGAGTCTGCACCGGCGGCCCGGCCAGCGGCTGCCGATCCCGATGGTCGTTCTGCCGTTCATGAAGCACGGAGACCTGCACACCTTCCTGCTGCTGTCCAGGCTGGGGGAGCAGCCCTTTGTACGACACACACACACACACACACACACACACACACACACACACACACACACACACACACACACACACACACACACACACACACACACACACACACACATACACACACACACACACACACACACACACACACACACTCTCACTCACTCTTCTCTCACATCACAGTTAACAAGTCCACTCCTTTTTGTTGTTGTTAACTGCTGCCTCCTTGTGGCAGAAGGTGTCACTGCAGGTCCATTATCTCTCCAGACCTTCATCCCAGTCTGTCACAGGACTTCACACAGACCGAGCCCGACTAGATCCAACTGATCAACGACCAATCACAGGACAGAATGAAATGCAGTCAGCAGGATAATGAGAAGCACTGAGGGATTATTTGAGATGATGGTCGTTATTCCTTATTACATATGAGACCCAGTACAATCTAATGTACTGGATCCTTATTTAATTCATCTAACACCATCCTGTCTATAGAGAGACAGAGACAGAGACAGAGAGAGAGAGAGAGAGAGACAGAGAGAGAGAGAGAGAGAGAGAGAGCGACAGACAGAGAGAGAGAGAGAGAGAGAGAGAGAGACAGACAGACAGACAGACAGACAGACAGACAGACAGACAGACAGAGGGACAAGTCAGATTCAGATTCAAAGAAAGATTTATTGGCAGGAATCAGAACTGAGTTTTGTCGAATCATATTACAACAGTACAGGATAAAATGAGGTACAATACAGATGAATATGGAACATTAAAGGATAGACAAATTCAGTTATTATAGGAACTCCTTTTGTTCATGATAGATATGATTATATGCAATGCTATGGACTTAGATTGATAGTCATAGATTCATATGTAAAGATCTTCACTGTTCTCTCTCTCTCTCTCTCTGTCTCTCTCTCTCTTTCTTTCTCTCTCTCTCTGTCTCTCTCTGTCTCTCTCTCTCTCAATTCAATTCAATTCAAATGAGCTTTATTGGCATTAAATACAACAGTATCTGTTTCCAAAGCAAAACAGTGATAATCAAGAAAAAGTAGCAATAATAACAACAAAGATAATTGAACTCTCTCTCTCTCTCTCTCTCTCTGTCTCTCTGTGTGTCTCTCTCTCTCTCTCTGTCTCTCTCTCTCTCTCTCTCTCTCTCTCTCTCTCTCTCTCTCTCTCTCTCTCTCCATCAGGACTTGGCTCTGCAGACTCTGATCCAGTTCATGTTGGATATCGCTCGGGGAATGGAGTATCTGAGCAGCAGGAGCATCATCCACCGAGACCTGGCCGCCCGGAACTGCATGTCAGTCCAGCAGGAACCAGTTCAGCTATAGCTGACTGACCAGGACCAGCTCAGTGATTCAGTTCCTCTATAACTCCTCTCCTCCTCCTGCAGTCTGGACCCACAGACAGTATTGTCTGTAGCTGTTGGACCCACAGACAGTCTTGTCTCCAGTCAGCTGTCAGTTGAAGCTCTGCTGCCTCTTGCTGCAACAAAGAGTCCAAACTGTTTGTCAGAATATTCCAGAAAAGCTGTTTGTGTCCCACAGCAGAGAGGAAACAGACTCAGCTCCAGGAAACCACAGAACTATTTTCCTCTCCGCAGCACAGAGCTGGGGGGTGAAAGGCGGTTCCCGGCGGAGCGATCCGGTTCCGGACGGTGGGGTCGGATCGTAAACGGTAGAGTTCGGTAGAAGACGATCCGCCGAGGGGAAACGGTCGGTGCCGCCGCTTTCCGGGCCGCGGAGAGAAATACGTCGGTCGCTCTCCGGATCGTTTTCACAAACCACTTTTCTGGAATATTCTGACAAACAGTTTGGACTCTTTGTTGCAGCAAGAGGCAGCAGAGCTTCAACTGACAGCTGACTGGAGACAATACTGTCTGTGGGTCCAACACTACAGACGATACTGTCTGTGGGTCCAACAGCTACAGACGAGACTGTCTGTGGGTCCAACACTACAGGAGGAAGAGAGGAGTTATAGAGGAACTAAATCACTGAGCTGATCCTTTAGTCAGTTGTTAGTCTCAGACTGACAGAACAGTGTTAGCAGAAGTTATTACTAAACACAGTTGGACTTAATTAGTAATTTCCCGCTTTCCCTTTTCTCACTCTGCCCATGTATTCTGTGTTGATCAGCTGTTGGGTCAGAAGCTGCTCTGACAGCTTCGTTTCTTTACTTTGGGTTTTGAATTTGTTTTTAAATTCAGTCTCAGGCAGAGTGAACGTTTGTTTCTTCAGATTCTGTCTACAGGGAAGAAGCAGCAAAGTTCAGATTTAATGAGGAACATCAGGCTCATGTTCAGACCTGTGTGTGTGTGTGTGTGTGTGTGTGTGTTGCAGGCTGAATGAGAACATGACGGTGTGTGTGTGTGTGTGTTGCAGGCTGAATGAGAACATGACGGTGTGTGTGTGTGTGTGTGTGTGTTGCAGGCTGAATGAGAACATGACAGTGTGTGTGTGTGTGTGTGTGTGTGTGTGTGTGTGTGTTGCAGGCTGAATGAGAACATGACAGTGTGTGTGTGTGTGTGTTGCAGGCTGAATGAGAACATGACAGTGTGTGTGTGTGTGTGTGTGTGTGTGTGTGTTGCAGGCTGAATGAGAACATGACGGTGTGTGTGTGTGTGTGTGTGTGTGTGTGTGTGTTGCAGGCTGAATGAGAACATGACAGTGTGTGTGTGTGTGTGTGTGTGTGTGTGTGTTGCAGGCTGAATGAGAACATGACAGTGTGTGTGTGTGTGTGTGTGTGTGTGTGTGTGTTGCAGGCTGAATGAGAACATGACAGTGTGTGTGTGTGTGTGTGTGTGTGTGTGTGTGTTGCAGGCTGAATGAGAACATGACAGTGTGTGTGTGTGTGTGTGTGTGTGTGTGTGTGTTGCAGGCTGAATGAGAACATGACGGTGTGTGTGTGTGTTGCAGGCTGAATGAGAACATGACGGTGTGTGTATGTGTGTGTGTTGCAGGCTGAATGAGAACATGACGGTGTGTATGTGTGTGTGTGTGTGTTGCAGGCTGAATGAGAACATGACGGTGTGTGTGTGTGTTGCAGGCTGAATGAGAACATGACAGTGTGTGTGTGTGTGTGTTGCAGGCTGAATGAGAACATGACAGTGTGTGTGTGTGTGTGTGTTGCAGGCTGAATGAGAACATGACGGTGTGTGTGTGTGTGTTGCAGGCTGAATGAGAACATGACAGTGTGTGTGTGTGTGTGTGTGTTGCAGGCTGAATGAGAACATGACGGTGTGTGTGTGTGTGTGTTGCAGGCTGAATGAGAACATGACGGTGTGTGTGTGTGTGTGTGTGTTGCAGGCTGAATGAGAACATGACGGTGTGTGTGGCAGACTTCGGTCTGTCTAAGAAGATCTACAGTGGGGATTACTACCGGCAGGGATCCGTCTCCAAGCTGCCGGTGAAGTGGATCGCTCTGGAGAGTCTGGCTGACAACGTGTACACCACCCAGAGTGACGTGGTACACACACACACACACACACACACACACACACACACACACACACACACACACACACACACACACACACACACAGGCCAACCACATTTGAGTTCAAAATAAAATTGTTTGTTGCAAATTGACTGATGCCATTCAACATGAAGTGTTACTGCTTTCAGCTTTGTCAGCCAGTATAGTGTACTATAGGATAAGATAGTATAATATAGTATAATATAATATAATATGGTATAGTATCGTATGGTATAGTATACTGTTATATAGTATAGTATAATATAGTATGATATAGTATAATATGGTGTAATATAGTATGTAGTAGAATATGGTACTATATATATGGTAGTATAATGTGGTTTGGTATAGTATAATATGGTGTAGTATGTAGTAAAGTGTGGTTTGGTATAATATAGCATAACATGGTATAATATAATGTAAACCAGCTGTCAGTCTGCTGCTGATGTCAGAGTTCCTCCTCCGACACTGAAGAGACTGACAGAGTCATGAAGGAGAGAAAAGCCCTTCAGGAAGTTAAGGGACAACGCCCGACGAGGAGTCCAGTATCAGGAAGTGATGGACAGGGAGGCCAGGACAGCTGCCTCCACACAGTCCATTACTTCCTGATACTGGACTCCTCAAAGAGCATCCCACTTATACCATGGTCACAGTAATGCCATGGTCATGGTAACACCTGAGGGTTTGACTAATACCTGGAACAATCATTACCGTCCCATAAGGTTCTTATGCGACGGAAACGTTGTTCACTGCTCCAGTAAATAGGACGAACCTTAGATAGGACTTGGCAGCAGGAGATATTTCTAGTCCGCTCAGCTCATAGAACCCTTTGGCTCAGCTAGGAGCCAGAAAGCTAACGTTATGCTAACGTTATGCTAACGTTATGCTGCAACATTCAGAGTCAATAACAAACAGTAAATATAATTTGACAGTATGTTTAACAACAAGACTAGCTAGCTATCAGCCATGTCATCGTCCCCAAATCAATATCAACATTTTCACGAACAAATGAACGGAGTAAACGGAGGCTTTGACTGCGTCCCTGTTGCTATGGTTACTCATGTTAGATACAGGCTGATGCTACGTAGCCAGCGCATTCATTTAGAACGGAGAACAGACAGTTTCACTGGAACTACTTAGTAGGTGTCCGTTATCAGGAATTATACCATGGTCTGGTTGAATACTCTATTCTGATTGGCTGCAGGGTGTCCATTAATTCCTGATGATGGACACCTCGTCGGGCATTATCCCTTACTGACACCCTGCAGCCAATCAGAATCGCCCAGACCATGGTATAAGTTTTTGTAAACACCCATTGACTGTGTTGTGGTGTGTGTGTGTGTGTGTGTGTGTGTGTGTGTGTGTGTGTGTGTGTGTCTCAGTGGGCGTTCGGGGTGACCATGTGGGAGATCATGGCTCGGGGACAGACTCCGTATCCCGGTGTGGAAAACTCTGAAATCTACGAATATCTGATCAAGGGAGAGAGGCTGAAGCAGCCGGCGGACTGCAGAGACGACATGTGAGACTTAACAAACATGAATATTCATTTATTCATTATTAATGAGCAGCTGTATGGCTTCATCCCTGTGTGTTTAGCTGCATCTTAATCAACACAAGCACAGCTACTTGCCACTGCACCTCCCCTCCTCCCCAAATATTAAATATGTATATGGGCACTTTGGACCTGAGACTCCACTAAAGAGCAGATGTTACGCACTTAAAGCTTCATGCCACTTTATAATATCCATCCAGAGGCCGGATTCACCAATATGTTCTTAAGATAGATCTTAAGAAATGACATAAGAGGAAATTTTAGGAAGTTCTTAAGAAGGCTCTTAAGTGCAATTCCTCAATATTTTCTTAGTAACAGTCTCATTTCTTATGAATTTCTTTAATTTTCCTACTTACGAACTTCTCAAAATAGGGCCTGAATTAATTCTGGTAAATAAACTTTAGGCTTACTGCCATTGAGGCTAGGAGACAAGGCTAGGAGGCTAGGAGACATGGCTAGGAGGCAAGGCTAGGAGGCTAGGAGACATGGCTAGGAGGCAAGGCTAGGAGGCTAGGAGGCAACCCAAAGTGCTTCCATCTACAAAACAATTGGGGAAAAACCTATTTAGAGCAACTAGAGCAAAGATTTAAACATTGGTTGCTGTTGGTAACTGTAAAATTTGCAGCTTATTTCCAACAGACATGAGACAGAGGCCTACCTGGCCCTACACCAAATAAAGCTTTACAATAAATGTTCATCTTAATGTTAGGTGTAGGGGAACCTATGAAGACTTTGAACTATAACCTACTTGTCTAAAATGTGTTTAAATATATGATATTAGAGGCTTACCTTTTCACTGTAGGAGTTTTAAGACAGGTGAAGGGCCGTCTGAAAGTTAAGAAAAAAATCAACAACAAATTTGAGAACTTTCATTTCAAGAATACCATTTATTCCTAAGTTTTTTCTTAGGAAGAAACATAAGAAGAAAGTTAAGAAAATATATAAGAACTGTTTTTGAGAATAGCATTTTTCCCTATTTTTTTTTCTTAAGACTAAAGTTAAGAAAGAAATGGCACTTGAGAAGATTTTTTTTCTTAAGAAGGTTTTGTGAATCCGGCCCCAGGTCAGTCGGTGCTTGTGAACTCTTCTCTCTGGATGGGACCTGGTCCTTGAATCTGGTTCTGCTCCACTGACATTGAATGGGGCGCTGACTCTGTGGAGGTTTCTGTGTTCTTTCACCCAAATTAAATTCTGGGTCACACCTGTTGGCAATACTAGAATATGAATTTAATTTTGGTGCGACAACTCAACTCGGCATCTAAGGCCAAGTCTATTTCCATTAACAAGGAAATGATTTTTTTTTCCTGATGTTGATGTGATGTTTTTAGAACCAACGTTGCTGTCTCATTATATTATTGCTGGTGGGACGTCCTGTATGAGGATACTCTGAGGAGGCTCTCTCTTCTTCACTGTCTCCTCTACATGTTGACTGCTGTGTGGTTAGTGTGTTTTGTTTTGTTTTTTACCACCGCTGAAAAGAAAATTTCCCCTCGGGCAGAATAAAGACTCAGATCCTCATTCATTGTCATGGAGCCGCCCCTGATGCCCCCCCCCGGTGACATCACAGTCCAGGTGGTTCTGTGATCTCGCTGCAAGTTCACAACTATCGACTGAACACAAACATGTGAATTCTTTCAATGGCTGCCATTCCCCTTTAATTACCAGATGGATAATTGTAGTAAAGCAACACATCTCTTAAAATCTTAGAATAAATATGGAACAGCACAGAGGCTTTCTTCAGAATGGTGCTGGGATCCAGATCCAGATCCAGATCCGGATCCCCATGAAGAAAACATGAATATTCCCTCACACACTTCTCCTCTGCTGCGTCTTTTATTTCTCGTCTAGGTTTTGGTAAAAGACCTTTAACAAGACATTTCTCACAGCAGATACACAGTGACGACCCATCCTGCATAAACACAGTACAGTGTGTCCTGTATGTATGGGACCTTTAGGGGAAATGGGCCTTGATGTGTCCTGTTACCTCAACACCTTCCTCCAGGTGTGACCTCATCACCTGAATTGGTCTTCTATATATATACATATATATACATATATACTGTATATACAGTATATATACAGTACTGTGCAAAAGTCTTAGGCACCCAAGAGTTTTTATATAAATTGTGTCTTAGATGTTTATTCATTTTTTTCTGCATTAGTGTGTCAGCAGACTGCTCTTTAGTAGCTCTATAGTACATTTTTTGATATTTTGAAAGCATCTTCACTTTAGTTTTTTTCTTTTACATGTGCCTAAGACTTTTGCACAATACTGTATATATATATATACTCTGTGTGTGTGTGTGTGTATATATACAGTATATACTGTATATATACTGTATATGTATTGTATATATATATACATACACATTGGGTCGTCACTGTTTATGCCATGAGAAATGTCTTGAAGGTCTTGTATGAAACAAGTATAAATAAAAGAGGCAGCGGAGGTGAATTTCCTGTGCAGGAGTCTGATCTGATGCTTTGCATTGTGGGAGGATTAATGTGCAAATGACATCACACCAGGAGGCAGCCATGTTTATACAGTAGAATGCAAGTGTTACTCATTTGTTTATATATTATATTGTGTGATAAAGAGTCTTAACATCCTGGTCAGTATTATGGAACAGAAACTGAATCAGGAAAACAAAATGAGACTTTCACCATCTGAAGGAGTTTTGTCAGCAGGCAGATGAGGCTTCAGATGATTCATAACTTGAGAATTATTTCTGCCGCAGGTCAAACACCTTCATGGTTAATATTCGAGACTTTTGATTACAAAACAGTTCTGTGGTTTGAAATACTGACTGATAGGGCTGGACGATAATTCAATATTAACGTTTATCGTCTTTCAGTGGGATTATATTGTGATGATGTGATGATGTGGTGATTTTGGGATATCGAGACGCACAAATCTGTCTGAACTGATGAGAACAAGCTCATTTTATTTAGAAACTCGGACAAAATGAAGTATGGTAGGAATATTATGTGTAAATTTCAGTTTAGTTTGACATCACACCAAACATTACCATTCGGCTCAATATGATGAACATTAATTTGATTATTTAGCGTGATTTCACTTATGTGAGCCATATCATCATATATATCGATATTGAAAAAAAATCCTTATGATTATCATGATATTGATTTCACCCATATCGTCCAGCCCTACTGACTGATGACATTCAGGAAGCAACATGTTCCCCAGATGGATGTAGAGCGTTCAGGAGTGAAAGCCTTCATGTTTATCGGAGCAGTTTGTGTTGTGTGTCTGTCGTCTGTCAGTTATGAGGTCATGTGTCATGTGACTGAAGTGTGACTCTGTCTGTCAGTTATGAGGTCATGTGTCATGTGACTGAAGCGTGACTCTGTCTGTCGTCTGTCAGTTATGAGATCATGCACAGCTGCTGGAGTCCGGTGCCCAAGTGTCGTCCGAGCTTCCAGCAGCTGATGGATCAGCTGGAGGCTCTGCGGCTCGGCCTGTCGCCCGCGGCGCCGAAGGAGCCGCTGCTGTACGTCAACCTGGAGGGGGAGGAGGCGGAGGCGGGCGGGGCCTCCGGGGCGGGAGGCGGGGCCCCGGGGCCGGAGGAGACGGCGGCGGCGGCCTGGGGCGTCCCCTGGCAGCGCGGGGGGGCGGAGGACGAGGAGAAGGACTGGCTGATGGTGGCGTCCGGCGCGGCGCTCGCCATCGGAGGCGATTACAGGTACATCATCGGCCCCTGCGGCGCCTCCGAGGAGGAGGGGGAGGGGGGAGGGAGGAGGGAGTCCGCGGACACCTTACGGGACGAGGCGAGGGACGAAGACGACGACGTCGTCATTAACGTGTGAGCTCTGATTGGCCCGGAGACCGGCCAATCGCCACGCTCCCTCCTGCTGGGCGACAGACTGTCAGCCGGTCTGAGGCAGAAACACTGAACCGGGCCGGGCTATTTCCTGGGTACGTGAAGTTCAGTCTACAGCCACTGGAAATGGTTTTTATAAAGTATATTTGAATTTTGCACATGAGTGAAACACAGCGGCGCCCCCCCCTCCCCCCCCCCCCCCTCCACACACAATCAGAACCTCGACTGACCACACAGACGCATCGGCCAATCAGACGCCGGCGGCCGACTATGAGGATATTTCAAACCGTCGCCCAGCTCTGACGCATGTCCTCTTTCATGTCCTCATTTTTGCCCTCCATTTTGAATTCCTGTCACACGCACAGCGATCCTCCCTCTGAGCTGATCTGAACCATGTGCTGTAGTAATGAGATTTATTCTGGGTTATGACTATGAACCGGTAACGGAAACTCACTTCTCCCTGTCTGTCAGCGTCTCTGCACATGGATCCTTTCTGTGAATTCATCAACTGAACAAATGCTGCCGTGGTTTTTAGTGCTGTGGATGTTTGGATCTTGTTGAATTTTGCTGCTTAAAAAGACTCACTTGTGCTTTTCAGGCTCTAACATGGATTCCCCTCATGATGTTTAGCACAGTTACTAATAATCTATTTTTAATTTAACTTGAAGAAGCATTTCATGGGACCATATTGCCGTAGCCTTGTGAATTATTTTTTTTCTGGCGCATATCACTGAATTTTACACTAAATAATATGCAGATGTCTATGTATTTGAGTCAAATATACTATAAAGATGTAATTATGTTGTATTTTAGAAATCTGGGATGTTTCAGGGCTTGACAGTAACACAAGCTACCAGCCGAGCGCTGCTCAGGTTCGGTTCCACCTGATCAGTCTGTAAATTCATTTTAGCAGGTAGCCAACAGCGAGTTGATCAGTCTACAATATTCTAGGGCTGCAACTAACGATTATTTTCATTGTCGATTAATCTGTGGATTATTTTCTCGATTAATCGATTAGTTGTTTGGTCTATAAAATGTCAGAAAATGTTGAAAAATGTGGATCAGTGTTTCCCAAAGCCCAAGATGACGTCCTCAAATGTCTTGTTTTGTCCACAACCCAAAGATATTCAGTTTACTGTCATAGAGGAGGAAAGAAACCAGAAAATATTCACATTTAAGAAGCTGGAATCAGAGAATTTTGACTTACTTTTCTTTAAAAATTACTCAAACCGATTAATCGATTATCAAAATAGTTGGCGATTAATTTAATAGTTGACAACTAATCGATTAATCGATGCAGCTCTACAATATTTTAAAAGCCACTTTGGCGGCTAAGAAGTTCTCAAACCTCTAGTTACTGTAGTCGGTCGACTAACAGTTAGTTTCAGGCCCTGACGTTTGAAATGACAGATTTTTAATTTTTTAGCTTTCTGGAGCATTCCTTGTGTTGGGATATCAAGGGACATAAAGTTTTAATATTTCAGATGTTTTGTATATTGTTATAAAAACGCCTTCCAGAGATACAACCTAGATTTATCCAGAAGCAGACTGTGTCCATGTTGTGACGTTCTTACCTGTGTGTCTGTCTACTGTGTTCAGATCTGTGCTGGGGGTTTGTACAGAGGCAGATGCGTAATACTCATGACAAACGAATAAAGTATTATTTGTGTCGTGTTTCATGTTTTCTCCGGCTTCATATCATACCAACATTTCACATCCAGCGCAGAGGTAGACAGTCTGCCGATGAGCAGTCCTGAGAGCCAGCGGCAGGTTCAGGCCACCTGGAAAATAAAACCATGTGCAACTAAAGAAACAAGGACAAATCCATACAACAGGGAAGAAATGAACGAGGAGCCACTAAGGACAAACTGAAGGCTGTTCTTATAAAAGCCAGTATTATATAACCTACTAAAACAGGGCAGACATGTAGTGGCAAATAAAAACAGGGTAAAGTAAGACCATAAAGCAAATAACTAATATAAATATAAATCAATGATCCTTTAAGAGATGATTCCTTTACAACCCCTATCCTCAGACAGGGTTCCTACACATTTTCAATTAAAAAATTCCATACTTTTTCCAGACCTTGATTTGTTTTGAAGATTTTGTCTGGTGTTCAATATGATTTACGCAGACAGACATCTTGCCCCTGCTAACTAGGTCACATCACTGTATAGATGAAGATTGTTCTTCACAGCCACAAATATCAGAATATGTGAGATGATTGGCAGGGTTCCTACACGGTTTACATTTTAAAATTCCATATTTTTCCCAGACCCTATGTTCTCAACCGGATTTGATTTTGGTGGGTATTTGATATAATGCAGCTGACAGCGGCTGGGTAATAAGAGCGTCCCTCTATCTGAACATTATTCTGCACATCAACAAAAACTGTGGACTCAAAGTGGCTCTACAACAACATAAAAGCTAGAATGATGTGTGTATCGGACCTGAACCACAACATTTTCCATACTTTTCCAGACATTTTTTCAAATTCCCAAACTATTCAAGACCTGGAAATGATCAAATTCATTTTTAATACTTTTCCAGACCTTCCAGACCTGCGTAGGAACCCTGCTCAGAGCTTAGATCAGTTTCATTCTGTATAGTATGACGTTTATTTCATCTTAAAGGTTCATTAAACTTCCACAGGCCTTGATTTGTGATGTTTAGACAAATGATTTGATTAACTTTCGGTCCGCACCGCCACATGTCGACAGACTGAAAAGCTGCACCTGGAGGTTACAGTCTAGGTGAATTTCATCTACGTCGCGGGTAATTAAAAGCTACTGGATCTGCTTTTCCCCCTCTGTCATCAGAGCCGCTCCATCTTGGATTCCGGAGGAAAAAGTGGGTCAGGAAGCGCGAAATGTCCTCCAAGAAAAACCTTTCATCTTTCCTCAAGATGGAGAACAGACTCCCCGCCCCCAGCCTGCCGACACACGGCTCCACCCGGCTCCGTCTGAGGGGATTTTAATGCCAGTTACAGTTAAATTCATAACCAAATCATTCGCAAATTAGAACATGTGAAACTGAAAAGCGTCCGTGAAAAGACCTGGAGGACATGCTGCGATTATCACCGAGGAACCAGCTTTAAGACCTCCAACACTGAATTTAACACTTCAAGCGCTGGACTGACTGTTTCCAGGACCTTTCGAGGGTTTTTAGTTTCGGTAATATGATATGAGACATCAGACAGCCTGGCACGGACCGCACCTCAGCTCGGCACAGTCACCTGGCTAACTTACACTAGCTAGCTGCCTCCTATAGTTTATCATGGCCTAGCTGTTAGCCGTTAGCCTTGGAGCTAACTGAGCCTCAACGGCCTCTAGATGTCGCTGTATTCACCTCCATCTTCAGTCTGCACGCGGACAATGTAAAAACATGAGGCTGGTCAGAAGTGTTTTGATACCCCGCCAGACATATCTGTGCAAACGACACGTTCAAAATGTGATTTTTGTTGTAGAAAACTGAGCAGTCTGCTATTTCCCATACTACGCATGCGCCATTGTCCGCGACCCTGTGGTGCGAGCGTGCAGGCGCAGACCCAGATTTAAAACAAGACTGACACGCGGAAAAATAAACGTCCACTACTGCCAAATTATTAGTTAAAATCTGGATTAATACTACTACTATTTTAAGGATTATAAAAGCTGCTGTGCCTTTAAATGTTTCCCCTCGTCTGTAAATGACCACAAATAAACTCCAGCTGTTAGCCAGGACGGCTTCCGTCAATCTAAAGTCCATTTCACTCTATTCTTTTTGTGTTTTACTGTCCTGTTGTGTTCTACTCTGTCTCTCTCTCTCTCTCTCTCTCTCTCTCTGCTTGCTGACTGAAGCCCAGCCCAGCTCCAGCCTGGCTGACTGAAGCCTTTGTTTGCTATAGGCGGGACCAAATGTTTTCCTCTCTCGCAGTTCGATGAGAATCCATTAAAACCACCGAGTCATTCTGGTTGCAGATCCAAACGTTGCATTGATACGCATGGGCAAATTATATTAACGTACAGTAAACCCGGCGCTGTTTTGCCCCTTTTCAGTTTCCATCTGGAGGCTTCTTCATAACATCTCATCATGGAGTTAAAGCTGTAATGAAAGCCTGCTGTTACACAATCATAGCCCGCCCGACACGATTCATCTCACGCGTTTGAAATGCGGGATCCTGACGAATCACAACGGATCGATTTAACGTAAAACCATCGCCATCCACGTCAAAAACGTACGACTTTGTCAAGTGGAGATACGATGTGGAAAAACACTGCTGGATACCGTGAACAGCCTCCATTACAGACTGCATCTGAAACAGACCTGGGTAATGGCTGTCGGAGCGTTTCCTCACACGGCCATAACGATCCAGATGTTGAGTCTATTCAACTATATTTAGCCTGACATTTAACAAACTAAAGAAGCCTATAGGATTTACTAAAAACTGTCCATCAGCTCTGCCTGAAGCAGTCTGCCTGTCTCCGGTTAAAGCGTGTACAGTACACGGTCCCATACCGACTGTACCACCGCTCACAGTCTATAGAGAACATCATATCCAGTTTATATTACAAAAACGTAGCCTAACCCTCATCAAACTGTATCTGCTATGCTAACAAAGCCCAGCCAGCAGCAGTCTATCTGATCCAGGTCTCGGTGTGTCGGTCATCCCGGTGCTCACAGTCTTCTCGTCAGATCCAACAGGTAAACCTGACATCACGTCCCACAGGACATCAGACAGCTTCCCCCTGTCTCCCCAGACCGCTCTCCTTGTGGAAACACGACATCAGATCCTCCAGCGTCCCAGTCTGTCAGGACCGGGACTTGTTTTGAACCAGGTGGCGACAACAAGATGGCGGCCGAGGCTGCGCAGAACCGGAGAGGATGAGAACGGGCGGTGACGTTACCGTGCAAGGACGCATGCTGTTTTTTTCCTCCCTGCTAGAAAATACACGATGTTGTTGGGGTGCTGGACGGGAAAATACAGGATAACGATTGGATTTAAGTGACACCGTCGAAATACTCGATCTATTCGGCAATGCAGAAGGTAATCCGTGCGCGTGCCAGAGCACATGGTCACGGTGGGACGATACAGACCGACTGAGAGCTTTGGTGTTTAGGAAGCCATTACTGGGCTCAGCCCGAGGCCTGGTCCTGCTAGCTAGCAGCAATGCTGATTAAGGATCTCATGTAATCTGTAATGCATACATGTTTCTACATACTATGTGCAGGATCCACAGGTTCAAACATGTTGAGATAAAACTAATCAGACATGGTCATTTTTACACCATCCAATTTAATTGACTTGTTTCACCAATGAGATGTTTAAAGCATAATAGAGCGCTGTTAAATCTGGGGCAAAACAACATTATGTTTAGTTTATGCATGCATTATCAAGGAATAGTATAATTAATCCAATGCATACACACTGCATCACAGCGGTAACTGATTCCGTCATTGGAAATGAATGGACCATTGGAAACTAACGCATTAAATGCGCCAAGGAATTGAATTGTAATGGTATGGTGTGCTCACTGTGGCATCAATCAGGTCATCTTCTTTTGGAATTTCTCTGCGGCTTGTTGGTGTTTCAACCAGGACAGCTAGCTAAACTAAAGAACTATGGAATTGATACTATTAATACAAATGTTTCACTATAATGTAAAAAGTAAACTGAAACAGGGAATGTCAAACTTGGAGGCCCTGTACTTTTTTGTTGGAGACTGTAGGTTGAGTGGGTTTTTTTCTCAGGAAAACTGGCTCTGTTCATGTCGTGTTGGAGCAAACTTCTAGAGTTGCAACATATCTTTATGCTTTGTGCTGCCGATGGAGAAGCGGCTGGTTCACAACACGACTTTGTGGTATTTAGTTGCTGTAATGCCTGTGGGCGAAAACAAAAGGTCTACAGTTCAGTGGCTAACAGCTTGAGATATGCTCAACAGGTTACTGGAAATTTTAACCCAACGCAACACCACTTCTATTTAAAAAAAAAGCTTTAAATTTTTTCTGTCTTTTTGATCAGAACTGATCGCAATGCTTATCAGTTGACTTACATTACAACTTCAATTTGGAGGGAGGATGCTAGCCTGCTAGCATAACACACAGGCTGCGATAAAGGTTATGTCTACATGGTGTTGCTTTATCTGAAGCCCCTTTCACACTGATGTGCTGTGTGAAAGGAGTACGCCTACCTTAAAAAGCCGTCTTTCTTACATATTATGTGAGAACATAATGTATACGTTATTATGACATGTTACACTATATTGTGAAGATAGCCAATCAGAAACTACTATAATGGCGTATGTTTTCCTCAAGCCAAGCTGTTGAACAGCTGAGTGTGAGATACAACTGTTTGGCAGCTCGGTTGAATCTCCAAACCAAAGTAGTTGTAGCTGTAACTTCCATTGCCTTAGCGTACTTTCAGACAATAGAAATGATATTAAAAACAAACAAAAGTTAATAAAAAGGTGGTGCCATCTTTAACAGCTGATCCCTGTTAAGCCCACTTTATACTTCTGGAGCTACGCCATAGGTCTTTGCAGTGCCGGCATAGCCCGCAGAGGCTGTGACTGCGTGTAGAGCGACGCAGGACCACAAAACCTGTGGTTGGCCCGCTTCGTATTTCCTCCTATCTGGTTGATGTCTGCCGATAGTGAAGACAACATGGAGCAGATCGAAGAGAGACGAGCTGAGAGGCTTCAGATATGTTCATTTGTACGACAGCACATCCACAAATTGTAAAGATTACTGAATTTGTGATGAGAAATATCCCAGAACACAAGTTTCAGAGAAAGTAAACACTACTACTGTTGTTATTACTTCTGTATTAACAAAGCATGACACTGCCATCTAGTGTTTCGGAGGTCTACGCGTAGAATCACCAAAATAGAACTACAAATGCTCGTAGCGACAGCGGCACTTTAACACAAAAAAATCAACCTTAACAAGGAGACCAGATGCTATGGCCAACGTCCGCCAACGTTTCTCCTCTTGTAGAAAATTCTAACTTCACTGGAAATGTTTTGCCAAACCTTAACCTTAAATAGAGAAAAAATAATAATAATTTTGCCACACTGTCAGAAAGTGAAAATCAAGTTGGATATAGAAGCTGGAAAATCACATTTTTATGCCGTGTTTGTAGATTTGTGATGTATTAACTTTTGACTTGTATATTTTATTAGCTAGGCTGCTCAAAATAAAGAGCAGCAATAAAGATTACAATGTGATGGGAAACCGCAATATGAACTTTTTAAGCAGCAGGCCTCCAAATAATGCTGTGCTTTGAATTTTGAGCATGTAAATGTTAGAAAATAAAAGGTAAGAATAAGTGTTTGTTAAATGGGAACTGAGAGCCTCTCAGGAGCATAAAGTGAGGAAGGATGTTCTGGCTCAAAATAGGAAGACTGCAGCCCAAAATCAACACCTTAATCAGGGTGTAGCCTAAATATAGCTTTTAGATAGATGTGCACTAACCTGCGCGCCAATATTTGGTTTGCAAACAACACTATTTACCAACAAAAACGAATATTGTAGCCTATTTCTCAACTGTTTATCATATTTTCAACCATTTACACGTTAAATCATAACGTCATAATTAAATAACAAAGCTTCTGAGCTTGTTATTGGTTTTCTTTGATGGGGAAGTTATCTGTGTAGCATGGTTTAACTTCTATTTCACCCAGTCATGTGTCACTCAAAATTAAAGCATAATATGAATGCAAATACTGACGTTTGGGGTCCAACAACAACAACAAACATGACCCTTCCTGAATTCAAAGAAGGAGTAAACCGATCAGAAGTTTGAGTTATTGGTTCCATCCAAATACCTTTCAAAACTCAAAGTGATAGGGACACCAGTAGAGCAGTAGAGTCATATCTCTCAATACCAAGAATTGACATCTTTCCAACATTTGAATAAAAGCATGACATTGTGGTCTTGCCTTGGTTTTTCTTTAGAAATTGTAGACAATGACAAGTGGTTCATAGTTTATAATTCTAAATAACAGTCTGTTGTTTTTCAGGATGCTGACTTGAACCATCGTACAGATGTATAACAAGCGGGGCCCTCCTGCCCTTTAAATGTCTGTGACTTGTTCATGGCTTCTAAGAAGAAGCAGAAAGGCATGGTGTTTCATGAGGAAGGGGCGACTGCCCCAACAGCGGCGCCTGCAGCTGCCCCTCCGCCTAAATGCTTTGTTGTCCTGAAACCAGGCAAGGCGAGTGAAGGCGGATTGGAACAAGGTGACCTTGTAACCAACGAAGAGGCAGACATGATGATAAAATCCAACATGTACTCAACAAAGGAAGTCATCAAGGTGTCTGCTATACTCCCCATGATGAAACATCCTACCGGTTCGAATCCTCAATCGGACAACCTGTCACCCGATAGCATCTGCAAAGGCATCAAAGTAACGCTGGACAACAACAGCATGTGGAACGAATTCTTCAGATGCAAAACCGAGATGATTCTGACTAAACAAGGCAGCAGGATGTTTCCCTACTGCCGTTTTCGCATCTCTGGCTTGGAGCCATCCAAGAAGTACTCTCTGATCATGGATATCCAACCTGTGGACAACAGTCGCTACAAGTGGACTGGGCAAAGCTGGCAAGTTGCTGGGAAGGCAGAGCGTCACGTAAAGAGTCAGCCATTTGCTCATCCTGAGTCTCCCTCAACGGGGCAATACTGGATGCAGAATCCAGTGTCCTTTTACAAACTTAAGCTCACCAATGACATCTCAGACCAAGAGGGGAACATTGTCTTGCATGTGATGCACCGGTACTTGCCACGACTGCATGTAATACCGTCTGACAAAGCTGCTAAAAACATAAAGCTAAATGGGCCCCATGTTGTAACATTCACTTTCCCCCAGACTGAGTTTATGGCGGTCACAGCTTACCAGAACTCGCGATTTGCTCAGCTGAAAGTTGACTACAATCCCTTTGCTAAAGGACTGAAGGAGGATGGATCCAGTTCGTGGGCATTGAAGCTGAAATCAATCACTGGCAAAGACTCGCACAAAGAGGGAGGTACAACAACCAACGAGCAACATCCTGTGAAAAAGAGCTTGAAGTCATTGCTTGCAAACCATAAGCCTAGAAGCTCAAAAGTAGTGGACCAGAAACCCCCGACTCCAGATGTCCAGAAAACCTGCACTACAGACAAAGACCAGTCAGCTGCCAAGGCCACTGGAGAAAGTTCTTGGTAAGAGCACCACTTAAGTGGGAAAAATGCCTTGTTCTCCCAACTCTATCAAACCTCAAATTTGGAGGAAAGTACAAGACTGAAGACCAGCATCTTATGAATATCCGTGTTTTTTTTAATGTGCCAAGATCTGATTGCACAACTTGAATGTTATAACCTGACGGTGTTTTGTCAGATACTGCATCTGTTGTACTCTTGTTCTCTTAGTCTTCAGCTAATGTTGCTCCATATATCTTATACCTTTCACTAGGAGTTCAAGCCCTGTAGGGGCTCAAACCGTTTTGAGTTCCTGTGGGTTTATATTCATATCCAGCCACTGTTATTCTTCTGCTATTGGCTGGTCTTTGGTGCCAGCTGATGTCAACTTCTATGGAGTACAACAGGTGGTGACATCAGCTAGCACCAAAGACCAGCCAATAGCAGAATGCCAGTTCAGTACCCTACTTTTCACCATTAGATGTCAGGCTTCACCACAAATTTGGATTTGGGGTTTAGTTAGTTTTCTATGAGATACAACGTGCTAGAGTGTTGAAATGTTGCGCTATGATTGATAATGTGCCAATCCCCTTTACAACCAATATTACTCTTATTTGCCTGATGGGAGCACTATAATGAAACGTCAAGTAAAATACTTAAATAAAAGACTGTGACTTCCAGACCAAGGGCCTTATGGTTACACAAATTGGCAAACATCAAAATGTCTTTGTCCTTGGTTGATGCATTTTCCTTTTGGACCAGCTCAATGAGACAAACTTTTGAATACAATTAATCAGTGACACAGGGCAATAGCGTGTGGACAATCAATAAGATGCATTATAACTAAATGAGAACTTGTCCAGTCCGCATAAAGCCTTGACACCATGAATGTAAATCTCTTTTCATGACAACCCTCAGATGTCAATATATAAGCTAGTTGGACCATCAATTAATAGGTTAGTACTTTTGTT
This sequence comes from Centroberyx affinis, assembly GCF_046629955.1. NCBI lineage: Eukaryota > Metazoa > Chordata > Actinopteri > Beryciformes > Berycidae > Centroberyx > Centroberyx affinis. The sequence goes on along the minus strand of NW_027282104.1, from coordinate 67,372 downwards.
CTGAGACCAAGCATTAGTCAATACATGAAGCTTGGTTTTGATTGGTAAATGTGGGTATACCATTGTAGTATCTGACAATGTAGTTTATGTTAGCATATTCATGTGGTGTGATAACCTATAGTGCATATTCCAAGTGGATATAATGTTCTGGTTATATGATTGATATCACTAATTTGTTGTTAATTCTTTTTTTCCTCAGCAGTAATGCACGTCCTGCTCAGAAGTTATTTTCTGAACTGATTCGGGAGGCTCATGTTTCACTGAAAAGATGCAATTTGGAGCAATTGTGCATCAATAACAGTACTTCTTGCAGAAGTGAGCAAACCGACATTAAGAACACAGTTGTCAAAAGTAGGAAAGGAAAAGATGTTGCTGATGACAGTTTGTCTGTCAAAACAAATACTGAAATATCATCTGCAAAGACAGGTGAAAATGTAACAAAGAAAAATGGTTTGAAATCTTCAAAGGACGACAAGCACCATATAAATTCATTGAACTGGAAGGATACTGTTATGGCGGACTGTACTGTGGTCGATAAGTCATCAGCAGTGCTTGCTCCTGCTTCAGCAGTGTCCCTAAACTCCTCTGTGAACTCTGACGGAAAAAGTAAGCCCGAAGCTCAACTTGAGGAGAATGTGAAGCCACATAAACGGCCTGCACCCTTGCCTCTGCCAGCCCTTGCTCTTTTTCTGAAACAGCATCGACTGAAGCCCAGGCAGCTCAAGACCAGACCGAAGTCTCCTCCAGCATTACCACCTGAATCCCTGTTAGCAACTCCTACTGTGGTGTCTGCTGGTCCACTTATTGATCACACCAGCAAACCAACTGATCCTTCAAAGGATCTCAGAGGTGAAGTCAACACACCGGGCAGCCAAGCCTCCAGTTGCCCTAGCTCAGATCTTCATCCAGCTGGAAAGGTATTGAATGTTATTGGTCAAGCGACTGAAACAGGTCACCAGGCTTCCAGTGCTTCATGTTTTGCTGCAGTTGCCACTACAGATCATGGGGGACCAAGAACTGATTGTCTGGCCTCAGTTCCAGTTGCTGAAAGTCCAGAGCCAGTGGTACCAGATAGTGCACCAGTGTTACCCAATTCGGATCAGCCATTCTATACCCCTGGGACAACTGTATCTACCATCTCCTCATGTCTTACTACCTCTTCTGCATCTCCTATGTCGTCACCAACCTTTGACACAGTGTTACCTATCCCTAACGCACCCCAAACACAGACCTTTAAAGAGTCTACCACACTACCATTAAGCCCGTCCACCATGAGGCCTGCCCCCTTGCTCCCTGACTCTGAATGTTCACCGTTTGGCTTTGAGTCTTTGTCACCTGCGAGCTCGCCAGAACCTTTACCCTCCCTGCCTTCTGCTTTAGCATTAGAGCTTAACCCTCCTCCCTCGGTACCGACTTCAAAAGTTGTACCACCTGTACAGTTACCACACAGTGAAGATTCTGCCGCATCTGTGTTTAAATGGCATACAGTGTTACCTCTACCTGACCCATTCTTAACCACATTTACATCATTTCAACCCACACCACAACCAGGTCCTCTATTATCTTCCAGTACTCAACCTTTGTTGCCTTCCCAGACTTCCTCGCACCCTGATCCGCAGGTTCTTGGCACTGCCATATCCTTGCCTTCGTCTGACCCAGTTACGCCATTTCAAGAAAACGATCAGTCGCTACCCTTTCCAGGAGAATTGTCTCCCCTCGTACTTCAGTTACCACTGTCTCCAACCTTTTCTTCATTGGACGGGGAAGGATTGTCGCCCACGCCTTCAATCGCAGACCTTGTGCACTTTTTTTCTACTGATGATGACCTTGGAATGGAGGTTGATTTCTCAAACACTGAGGCAGCGCCAATTCCCTGCCCAACTCCTAGTACGTTAACAGCCAGTGCACAGGGTCCCTCTCAGCAAGTACAGCCATCTATAGCCGACAAGCCCCAGAAATGCAAGAAGAAATCGCGGCGGGGAAGGCCCCCTCAGACAGACAAGGCTCTGAGCAAGGTCGACGCCACCGATACCAGCATGCAACCCAACCTGGAGGAAGTGGAGGAGCAGTTATTTGTCTCTTTCACATCAAAGGTAAAATCAAACTGTTGTATTTGCTAGTGCAGTGGATGGTGGATTCATGTGCCACCTAGTGGTGTGAAAGGTGAACTCCATTGTATGCCACCAGATGTAGAAATACAGCGGAACTCTTTGCAATTTGGTGTGCTTGATACCTCGTACATCATTTAGTTAATTCAGGCTAATTAGATGCCTGCCATTTCAAATATCTTGCGAATCTGCCTCTATGTATTTCAGTTCCTCAAATGCAGACCAGTGGATTGATTTATTAAACAGGGATGTAGTTATCTTGGATAATTTCTCAGTCCCGTTTTGAAATAAAGGAAATATGAGTCGAGAGTTGAAACCATTATCAGGAATCATAAGATTGGCTGCTATGGCAGCATGGCTAAAAAGAAAGACGCTTTTTTTTTTTTTTACTGCAGCTGAGCAAGAGAGGAACATCTATATCTAAACTTATGTAAAAACACATTTTAACTATAAAATGCAACACTGTCAAGCCTCTAAAATGAGAGAGCAGTCGTAGGAAAAAATTGGAAGAAAACTTGTCTTTTAAATAAAAAATGTTGAGTTAGTCAAAGGAACTCCCTGATCTCTCAATACACATTCTTTTCTTAAAGCTTGTCTTATAGCACCTTGGAAATTAGTTCATGGATGGGGTAAGCTTAAAAAGGCATGGTCATAGTGTTAGAAGTCCTGCCTACCACCAAAACATGCCTGGACTCAGAAGAGAGTTACACAGTGGTGATTTATCATAAAGGTGAACTAAAAAAAAAAAATTCTTATTAACAAACAATGACAGAACCTCACTCCCAAAAAGATTTCTAATTTTTATCCCCAAACTTACAATTTAATTTAAAATCTACACAACAGAGAGGGCAAACAGTGTGGAAGTATTATGTCAGTGCCTCAGCTAGGTGGTGGAGAGAGATGGCAGATGACTGCGCATGCAATGGTAGGTAAAGTAGGGAGTCTGGATCTAATGAATCTAGATCTAGTGGATCTAATCTAGCCTTCCAACATTACCTCTCCACCTGGAGAATGCAGCAGAGATTGTGAACAGGCATTGAGGTTATGCATCTGCGCTGTTTGCCCTCTCTGTTGTGTAGATATTAAACAAAATTGTACATTTGGGATAAAATTAAAAATTATAATTTTCTATAGACTGATATTTTGAAAACATCGTTTTGGGAGTGAGGTTGTGTCATTGTTTGCTCATAAGAAGATACAGACTTTTAGTTTTTCTCTATGGTAACTCTTGTCTACCTCTCTCTTGGCAGTTGGCAGGACTTCAACATTCTAACATCCAGCTAACTGACTAAGCCTGTGTTTTTGCAGGTTTATTGCTCTGGTAACAAGTTAGACAAAATTTTAAGCTTGCTTCAAGAAAAGAAAATCCCAGGCTTATGTCAAATGGTCAACTAACTTATCCAGCTAACACAGTTATCCATGTGTGAGGAACAGGGCCTGGCTCTTTGGTAACCCTCTAGTTTTTGGTTTGTTTGAACTGCAAATCTAAATTTGGTTTTATCTCATTCAGTTTTATCTTTATCGCAATCATTAGCTTGCCTATGATGTTAATGTTATTTGTAAGGAATAATTTAAGGTCTCACTTTATAACATGCATAACGCATAACATGCATACAGAGAATTAAAAGCATAAGTCACATTTCAGGAAGCCCTTAGGCTTCACCTGGGGGATTCCTCTGAAGGCCCAGAGACGATCGCACAACCTCAGCGGCCCGCTGTCACTGAACCACAGCAACTCACCGAGGCAACTCAGAATGGTAAGCAACAATTGGTAGACATACTGTGACAGAAAGGTTTATATTCCCAGTGGGAAACCGTATATTTCCCTTACTTCAGTAAGCATGGATCTTAAGAAGCTGTTTTTCTCCAGTTGAAACTGCAGACAGCCTAGAGGAGAGAATAGCTGCCTGTGAGAAGCTTCTTTTGAGGGACGTGAAGCTGATGAAACACAGACAAGTCATCCATCCTGTGTTGCAGGAAGGTACGCTCACAGTGGATGTGGAATTATGGAAATATGTAACTACTTGGATAATTTGTCGCATTTTGCAGACCAAGATCATAAAGTGTTAGTATTCACTTATATATGCTTAATAAAGGATTGGCAGCTTGACATCATTTATTGTACATCATTTAATTAAATTACTGTGATTTCCCACAGTTTAATGCATTGACAGAATTTTTCTGTCCATTATCTATAAAATCCAGTTGGACTGAAGATGAGCTTGCTGGATCCGACACAAGCCATCGACCTGCAGTACCTGGGAGTTCATCTGCCGATCCCTCCGCCCGGAGTCTGTGTGGAGCCGCTATCTGAACCTCTGGCACCGCCGCAAAGTTAGCAGCCTCAGACTAACCTGCCTCCCGTTCAGCCTCAGACTAACCTGCCTCCCGTTCAGCCTCAGACTAACCTGCCTCCCGTTCAGCCTCAGACTAACCTGCCTCCCGTTCAGCCTCAGACTAACCTGGCTCCCGTTCAGACTCAGACTAACCTGGCTCCCGTTCAGCCTCAGACTAACCTGGCTCCCGTTCAGACTCAGACTAACCTGCCTCCCGTTCAGCCTCAGACTAACCTGCCTCCCATTCAGCTGAAGCTTGACATGGTCATACTTCGTTTGCTTGGGGGCTGATATGTTTAAAGAGTAACTAAACACCAAGCCGAAATCTGTGTAATGCCTGACATCTACCTCCACCAACTGTGACCTCATGTTGCACCAGGAGGCAACATAAAAATTATGGCCAATAAAACATCAGAGATTTTTGAACAGTCCCGCCCCTCCTATCAAATCAAGCTGCCTTTCTCTCCCTAACTGATCTCCCATTGGTTTACGCCCCCACATCCCCATGCCCCCACATCCTGTTTCAACAGGAAATACAGGACAGAAAAAATTCCTCCTATGATTTGAGTGACTGGAAACAAAACACTAAAATTCCAAAATGTCATGCTATCTACTGTATCTCCACCAGGCTCCTGCCACATTATGGTGAAAAAGTTTGTGTATCATCCAGCTGGAAGCACGCTAGCCGGCAAGAAATGCTAACAATAACAAGAAGCCATTTTATAGTAGCTGAAGGACAAATGTCTGAACTTTGTAATATAATGTGACAAGCACTAGTCCAGATAAATGAACACTAAAATGTAAAAAGTGGTCATCAGTATAAAGTTCCATCAGGTCTGACCATGTTCCTGTTTGTTCCAGGTGTTTCTGCTGCGTTCGTGTCCAGGACAGGCAAGACGACAGATGTCACCCAGATTAAAGGCTGGAGAGATAAGTTTGCTCCATCAGAGCCTTTGCCAACTCCTTCAACATCCAAACCTGAAGGTAATTAAGTTATTGATATATTGAATGTTCATTATTCAACGGGTATTTCAAACATTAATTTCAAGCATTAAGTGTAGAACATCTCACTTCAGGGATAGCACCTACCTCAAAGCCATCAGGCATCTGAACTTGCACTGATTATCTCTAAATGCACTTAACCAGCACTTTAACACGGTATGCACTTTACTACATGCTGGATAACATGCTGTTTTCTGGGTATTGTGCCGTAAATGTAAATTCTGTGTGTTGTATATTGCTGTTTACTGGTTTACTGTGTGTATATTGTGTGCTGCTGTTGCATTGTTGTTGTAGGAGAGTGAACCAAGACAAATTCCTATCAACTATGTTGACATGGCAATAAAATGATTGAATCCAACAATGAAACAAGCAATCTGATTGATCGAAGATATTCCAAACAAAGATATTCCAAACGTGATGTCACTTCTTTCCATAACGCACAGCTAGTCGGGCCTTATTAGTTGCTATAACTTTGTTGTAACCAGTGAGCAAGATAGTAATATTAATTTTCTCCTGTTTTTTTAATTCTTAAAACCTTTCAGACAGTACACGTGTTGGTAACCATCGTATAAAAGCCTTAATACCGTTGAGGACATTTAGTTATATTTAATTTTATTTCTCATCTGTGTTATGTTCTCCAGCTGGTCCCAGCTCAGATGTCCCCAAGAAGAACTTGTCAGCTTTCTGCAGTGACATGCTGGATGAGTATCTAGAAAATGAGGGCAAGCTGATTGACGAACGCGCCGCCAGCTTCTCCCAGGCGGCAGCGGAGCCGGTGGTGTACGAGCTTCCCACCCGGAGCACCAGCTACGTCCGCACGCTCGACAGCGTCCTCAAGAAACAGACCCTCGCCTCCCCCACCTCGGCCCTCATATCTGGCTTCGTCCCGCCCTCTAAGAGACCCAAACTGACCCCCATGGGGCTGAAGAAGTCAAGAAGAGGAGACAGGAAGCAGAAGGCGGTGGGTTCTAAGCAGAACCAACCCAAACCAGGAATCGCAGTTGCTGCTATTTCAACGCCTTCACTGAGTCCTGTTTCAGCGGCTGCTACAGTGACACCTGCCCCTACACAACACATGGACCCGTCCCCATCTCCCATTAAAGCCGTTAAGACCCAGGCAGTCACACCCCCATCAGAACACACAGCTCCCTTCACTGACTCATCAACTGACCAACTCAGATCAAAGAAATATCTCAAAGCCAGGGCTACAAACACCGACCACACCAAGTCAGAGACAGCTTTACCCCTGTTTGATCACACAGCACCCATCACCCATGATTCAAGTGATCCCACCTTGAGAAAAAGACGAAAACGCAAAGCCAAGGCCTCATCCCAAACCCTCAGTCCCTCCCCGTCAAAGACCGCACCGCCGGGGGTTTCGGAGGACATGGCTCCGCTGGAGTCGGACTCTGAGCTCGGTGACGCTGCCGACCAGAGCGGTGAGACGTCCAAACCCAACGGCAAACCCCTGGTGACCAAGGCCCTGCTGAAGCAGAAGGATCTGGAGGACGGGGTGGTGTGGGAGGGCCGGCCCAGGACCTGCATCACCGAGGAGAGGGCAGCCATAGCTCTGACCTCACTCTTCACCTTAATGGTAAGATAATACAGCGGTAATCGTCCTCTCAAGTGTTGTCGTCATTTCGGGGTTTTCAGAATCTGTCCGGATCCATCTTTTTTTTGCCTATGGTGAAAATGAATGGGATTTTTGGATCCTGTTTGCAAATCGTTCTATTCTTAGAAATTACATATGACTAAGTTATTACAGATTCTAATGTTGTACTGAATTTTTTAAAAAGATTTTGCTAACAACCATAGTGCAGATGTTGTTATCCTCGCTTCACAAAGCCATGAAATGTTGGAAAGCTAAGCTACATATGGCTAGCAATTTTGTTTTTTTATTGCTAAGCCAGCAGGCTCATTAAGCAAACACACTGATGTTAATGTGAACATGCTAACGCTAGCTGCTACTAGATGCATTAGCTAGTGTGCTAATCAGATGTGTTAACAAGACAGTGATGTTAGCTGACCAGATGCTATGGTTAGCTAGCTAACAAGCTGACATTATCTAAACACTAAATCAATGAGATGGATCAGTGATGAAATGATCAGTTCAGTCAGAAACAGACAGAAATTAACCATGTCTATGATAAAATAAGAAAAGATTAAATTTAAAGCAGCAATCTGCGATTTGTGCTGGATTTGTGCTCGTGGTCGTGGCCCTCTGCCGGCCGCGGAAGAGGAATTACAAAAATATATGACCTAGAATGTAAACAGTGTTTTTTTTTCTTGGCAAAATCTAACCTCGCTGGCTAGCTAGCATTGTAATGACATCAAAAGTTGACTTACTAGTCAAATACTATGCAGCAAGACTGCACTGGAGTTTTTAGCGCTCTCGATTTGACGAAGGCTGAGCTGATATTGATCTGGTATCGGAACACAGCAGTGTTGCACCGCCACCCGTCCTCTGAGCCTCCTCTGAGCCTCCTCTGAGCCTCCTCCTCTGGGCCTCCTCTGAGCCGTCCTCTGAGCCTCCTCTGAGCCTCCTCTGGGCCTCCTCTGAGCCGTCCTCTGAGCCTCCTCTGAGCCTCCTCTGAGCCTCCTCTGGGCCTCCTCTGAGCCTCTGGGCCTCCTCTGGGCCTCCTCTGAGCCTCCTCTGAGCCTCCTCTCCGTCCCTCAGGGCTTCGTCTGTGAGAATCCCACCGCTCCCATCCGGCTGGTGAAGCGGCGCGCTCCTCCCTGCCTGAACGAGTTCTGCCGGCTGGGCTGCGTGTGCGTCAGCCTGGCCCACGGCGCCCGGCTGACGCACTGCGGACGGCCCGGCTGCATGTTCGGCTGCAGCTGCCTCAAACAGAAGGTGGTTCTGCTGAAGAACCTGGACGGACCGGACTCCAGCCCCTCGGACCAGGGGACGCCCAGGAAGAGGAAGAGGAAGAGAATGAAGATGGCCTATGGTAAGTTCCTGCACCGGCGCTGTCTGGTTAATTGGTAACCGGTTATGGTAAAATTTTTACTTTGACCGGTAACCAGTAGTGTAACAATTTACTATTTCAATTTATGCAGTTGTGTGTACAAGCGAATCACTCTTATCAACATATTCACTCAGTCCATGTTGATAAATTATCTACAGAATGTGCAAATTTACACATCACCAGTTGTCTGTGTGTGTAGAGCTGACTGTTGTGTTTCACTTGTAGTCCTGAAGGAGGCGGACAGCGTTTCCCAGCCTGCTCAGCGGGTCCGGACCTTGTGGAGGAAAGACAGCGGAGACAGAGATCCAGACCCGATCCACGCTCCAGAACCCGTCTGCCTGCCCTGCTCCGCTGTAAGGACACTCATGTATTTTCTTTTTGATTGATTTTTATTTTAGTACATTACACCCAGTCCTGGTGCCCAGCTCATACAGGTTTATAGGTATATTGAGGGAGTTCACTCTCCAAAAAGTTATAGCGCTATACATATTTTTGTCCGGTGAGGCCGACAAAAAGTCTTTTAAGTTGTGATTATCTTTGGAGAGGTAAGGCACACTTCATGGTATCCTGGTTGACAGTGTCAGCAGTGTCAGAGTGAATACTCAATACCAAGAAGTAACGCCGCTTGATTCTGTGTTTCCTTTAGGGGTAAAAATATCTTTCCATTTTACTTGATTTGATTCTTTTAATGCAATGCATTTTGCTTGTTCTTTTATATGAATTTTATCCTTTTCACTTTGTCTCGATGCTTTTAATGTTTTATATAAAGCACTTAAAAAAGCACTTGAATTGCCTTGTTGCTGAAATGTGCTATATAAATAAACTTGCCTTGCCTATAAGACATTGACAAAGACATTTACATGAAACAGAACAGAAGCAGAACCGTCTAAGTCTAAGCTGTCTCTCTGCCCTCCTGTGTCTCCAGGAGAGCGGTGTGGACGATAAGAGCTGTGCCAGGGTCAGAGGTTACACGAGCAGGAAGACACCGCAACACAACCAGAAGGTAAAGCTGCTGATTGGCTGGTTGAGGGATAAACACAAAATAACACACAGGACTTTAACTTTGAAGTAAGCAGGCCAGTCATATTGCGTTGAATGCTAATTAGCATAATTTGGATGGAGAGCTTGTGAAACTGTGATGGTCAAGCGTCTCATTTGTGATTACTACAGCAGAATAACATGCAGCTAATATCACCATTCATGTTCCTGACACACATTTTTGTATTGAGATATATTGATTTTCAGTATATCGTCCCATTTCTACTATTAGCAACAGCTTTAAAACAATCACCGCTTTCATATGTGAGTTTTCAAAGCAACATGAGGCAACTAACAGAGATCCAAAGAGTTGATGCGTTTATCACAAAAACTGCAGAATTATTTACTTAAGATCTTGAAAATCAGCTTCACACCCTGGGGCCGTATTCACAAAACATTTTATCTTACCACTAGGAGGACTCCCAAATAGCACTAAAAAATCCTAGCTAAGAGTTTCCTCTTAAAACCTATTCACAAAGCTGCTGAGACCAACTTTTGCTAAGGAATGGGGAGAAATCTTAAGCTAAGAGAAAGGGCGGGTTGACCTCGTTGTTATGGATGATGTCATGTTTCATGAAACAGTGACTGGCTGATAGGGGCTGGGTCTCTGTCAGTGAATTCATCATAGAAATACTGTAGGAGGTATCATGTTGCCATATTCAAATAAAGATTTTAAAATAAAAAATATAGGCTAAGTGTCACGGATTTAACATGAAAGTATATGTGCAACTAATTGTCAGCATGTCTGGCAGCTCGTTAATTAGCGGATATTCATATAAGCAGCCTTTTAATTATCAGACTAGAATAACCATGGCGAGTAGTAACATTGTGCAAACGAAAACCAAACTGGACGCAAGAACAGCTTTTACTTCTTGCCCAACTTGTGCATGAAAGGAAGGACATTATTAAAGGAAAATTTGGTAATGTAATCTATATTATAATGTGTTATAATGTATCTATAATTTCTATTATCTATAATTCATAATCATGTCATCATAGCTGCATTTTCCCTGTGGCCAGGTAGCGTAGAGTTGTCACAACCTTGATCTCCGGTGTTATTGGGTTGTTTCTGTTTGTTGGTGAAGTGGCTGCATCCCTGACGGGCTCTGTGATCATAATACCCTCGCGATTAAGGCGATACCTTTTTAAAAGCTCAGTATCATTAAATGTTTGTAAAATGTTGACCCGATTACGAGGCGGATTGCCGGCAGCAGCCATTTTAGGATTGTTTGTGATTTGGTCTTAGTGACTGAGGAGTCCTCTTGACTACCCCTGACTTTTCATAGATTTAGGAGCTGGTTTTAGTGCTAAAACGCTTTGTGAAATACTCTTAGACCAAAAATTTAGGAGTCCTAAAATTAGGACTGACACCCATTATTTTTAGGAGTTTCTCCTAAATCAGCAAGTTGGGAGCTGCTTTTAGCCTTAAGATGTTTTGTGAATACGGCCCCAGAGGTCCAGGCCGTATCCACCATGATACTGTCCCTTGGTTGACAAATTAAGACGTGGTTGGTAAATTAGACTAGATATTGTGGAATAAATGTGAACAAACTGGTTTTCCAGCGAGGTTTGCTAACAGACTGAAGTGTTTCCTCCAGGAGGGGCGTGGCCAGGCGAAAGAGGGCCGGACTAAAGCTGGGAAGAGGAAAGACGCTCCGCCGAAGAAAACAAAGATCAAATCCTCCAATCCACCGGGTGGGTTTAATGTCCAGGGATGGGCAGACACTTTACTCTCTTCTTTCTTCACTTCCATCCATCCATCCTTCCTTCCTACCTTCCTTCCATCACTCCCTAGGGGGAAATTGTGTCCTGATGTTTTTTCTGACTTGTGAGACCGAGATGTTTTCACTTTTTGGCACATCCAAGTGTAGTTGCTACCTATTGCTTATCCTTACATTAGATGAGTTGAGATGCATCAATATTATCAGAAGAAGGAGCAGTAACACTTCCCTCTCTAATGACCCTATTCCCATGTATTAACTTGTGTATTAACCTATGAGAAAGTATGCAGTTATACTCAAACTACTTTGAAGACAACCAGCTAAGGAATACCAGGCAGATCTCCAAGCTTTTATGGTAGCTTTTGATTTATTTAGAATACCAAGTTTCATCAAAAATCTGGTTAAGCCGTTCTCAACACTTTACTGGCATGGCTCCATGGCTTTTAATTGACTTATTCTGCTGTTGCACACATTGTAAGTCACTCAGTTCCAGCTAAATTAGTAGAAAGTGTACAATAAAAGTGAAGTTTTAAATGTCTGTCCTGGCGCTGTAGCCGCCCCCCATCAGCCGGCGCAGTGCGACCAGCCGGCGGAACGCGACCCGACGCCGTCGAAGCGGCTGGCCATCATGGCGGAGTGTCGGTGGCGCTGCGACGCCGACCGGAACCACGTCCTGAAGAAGGTCTGCGAGGCGATGGCTCAGGACCGACTCGGCCAGCCCTTCTGGGTCAAAAATTACCTCATCAACCCGCTGAGTCAGCACGTGGAGGGGGACGGCGTCGAGCGCTGCGTCCACTACAAAGTCCACATCTCCGAACCCAGACTGGGCCGGGAAACGCCGGAAAAACCGCAGGAGCAGACAGGAGAGAGGGAGGCGGCGGAGGAGGAGGGGGAGGAGAGTCTGGAAGACTGGCAGAGGGAGGTGGAGGAGGGAGATATCGAGGAGGAGGAGGAGGACTTCTCGGACGCCAAGGAGGACGATGGGAGAGAGAAGAGCGGAGAGGAAATGAAAGGGAGAGCAGAGAAGACGAAGCGGAGGAGTATGGCGCTTCCTTTCCTGACTGGGATCTCCCCCGCCGGATTCCTGTCGGCCAGCAGGAAGGAGCCGGGCGGCACGGACCACCTGGTGCAGGTGAGCGCTCCATGTTTGGTCCTGACTGCAGATCCCACAGGACTTGAAAATTGTTGAAAGTTTGTGGATTTGAGAAAAATGAAACGAGGCTTTAACAGTTTTTGAAAATGAATGTACGGCCTTGAAAAATTTAAATTTAGCGCCCAAACTGCCTCAGTTCTCTCCGTCCCATCCTGAGGAAACACCTGGGATGGAGATCTGCAGGTTAAACATGAAGCATCTAACCAGGAGCCGGATTCACCAATGTGTTCTTAAGATAGATCTTAAGAAATGACATAAGAGGAAATTTTAGGAAGTTCTTAAGAAGGCTCTTAAGAGCAATTCCTCAATATTTTCTTAGTAACAGTCTCATTTCTTACGAATTTCTTTAATTTTCCAACTTAAGAACTTCTCAAAATAGGGCCTGAATTAATTCTGGTAAATAAACTTTAGGCTTACTGCCACTGAGGCTAGGAGGCAAGGCTAGGAGGCTAGAGGACAAGGCTAGGAGGCTAGGAGGCAAGGCTAGGAGGCTAGGAGACAAGGCTAGGAGGCAACCCAAAGTGCTTCCATGTACAAAACAATTGGGGAAAAACCTATTTAGAGCAACTAGAGCAAAGATTTAAACATTGGTTGCTGTTGGTAACTGTAAAATTTGCATCTTATTTCCAACAGACATGAGACAGAGGCCTACCTGGCCCTACACCAAATAAAGCTTTACAATAAATGTTCATCTTAATGTTAGGTGTAGGGGAACCTATGAAGACTCTGAACTATAACCTACTTGTCTAAAATGTGTTTAAATATATGATATTAGAGGCTTACCTTTTCACTGTAGGAGTTTTAAGACAGGTGAAGGGCCGTCTTAAAGTTAAGAAAAAATTCAAGAACAAATTTGAGAACTTTCATTTCAAGAATACCATTTATTCCTAAGTTTTTTCTTAGAAAGAAACATAAGAAGAAAGTTAAGAAAATATATAAGAACTGTTTTTGAGAATAGCATTTTTTCCTTTTTTTTTTCTTAAGACTAAAGTTAAGAAAGAAATGGCACTTGAGAAGATTTTTTTTCTTAAGAGGGTTTTGTGAATCCGGCCCCAGGATTTCATCAGGATTTCCCCCGAGGTTTTCATTTCAACCAATTCTACATACCAATTACCAATTTTGAGTCCTTAAATTTCACCCAACACCTCAAAAGTCATTGAGTTTGATGTCTAAATGAAACCCTGTGACGAGCTCAGGAGAATCAGCTCAACTCACAGCATGAGATGACAAACTTTAATGATAATTGGACCAGAAGCAAATAGTGACAGGATACAGCAAAGAAAAATAGAATATAAATACGAATAGAGAAAATGGGGCTGTATTTAAAAACAACACAAATTACATGAATTACAGCATGTAGGCAGGGTGTGCAAGTAACAGCAGCAGAACATTTTAAGACAAAGCATTAACAAATGGAAAATATGTACATTATGAAAGTTATGTGCGATGGAAATAACAAAAATTTTAATTGGCTTCATAAACCCATGTCAGCTGGACCCTTCCCAGGTGCGGTGATCCTGCAGTCTGAAACGTTTCCTCTCCTCTGCTCAGGTGAACGGGAAGCTCTACCCTCTGGCCAAGATCCAGCTGGGCGAGATGGGAGCGCTCCACCCGGCGAACCGCCTGGCGGCCTACCTGACCGGCCGGGTGGGAGCCGCCAGGCAGCAGCGAGGTCCGACTCTAGCCTCCTCCTCTTCCTCCTCCTCCCCCTCTAAACCCCCACAGAGCCAGATTCCAGGACCGAGCTCTCGGACCGCCGCCTCCGGCCCGGCCGCCGCCCCGCCCGGCTCTGCAGGTGAGGAGAAAACCTTAGAACACACGTCTGACATTTGGTGCCAGATGATTTTATCCAGAATGCTTTGCAATACCGTGAAAGTTTGCCCTTTATAATTCCAGTGTGATTTCAGTTTTTAAATCAGTGTTGTCAAAACTCTCGGCTCATTTGCTCCCGTTCAATTCCAACCAGCAGAGAAAAGAACTGGAGACTCTGATTCAGTCGGTAAAGGTGATCCATCCGCTGTGAATGAGAAGCAACAGTCTGCATCTAAATGCTGATATCAGGCCGGAAACATTTACATTTTGAAAAAAGTTCCGGTCACCACTTAATATTAAACACATTAAACACAATGTTGAACGCATTCGGGAATCCGGTTTCTGTACTCTGTAAACAAGAAGAGGCAAGATCCAGATTCCAGGTCACTATTTGCCCCATTTCCATGTTTTGGTAATAGTAGATATTACACAATTCCAGCTTTAAATTGCTGTCTTTTTCTTTACTGGGAGTAACTTGCTAAATGTAGACAGCGTTTGTTAAAAATGTTTACTTTAATTAAGTAAGTAATTAAGATGAAGGAAAAATAGCAAATATCTTGTGATAACATGATAAAAGCTGGAAAACCATCTACAGTGAGGGAATGCAGGAACTGTCCTTTGAGTCTGGGTGGAGCATCAAACCCTGGAGGTCTTGGTGCTTCGCATGGTCTCGAACTCCTAATCCTGTCCGGACAGGAGAGGTAAAGTTCTGTACCCATTTTTCGGATGACTGGAAATGTTGCGAAATATGGAAAATAGTGGAAATGTTCTTCCAACAAATGACTTGTGGTAAACGGGCTATGAAATGACCTCCGGCCACCAGACAAACACTGGTAAATGTTTGTTATTGTCTGGTAAGTTCGTCTTCTCTCCAGGTGACCAACCATCAGGAGTCCTGTTGTTCTGAACATCTAGTTGGCTGCTAAAATGGTGAAAGCAGCTGGTGGGTTGAGTCCAGCTGTCCCCATGGCCACTGGCTGGAAAAGTTAGTTTCCGGTCAGGGTTGTCGTTCCAGAGAGGTTGGAAAGTCCGAAATTCTGACTTTAAACAAGAAATTTGCCATGGTTCGGCCCTCGAAGTTGGAATTCCAAGTAGGAAACACGGACGAGATTTCTCAACCCCGAGGTTTCTGAGATGCAGTTACCCGACGTCACGTCAACATGGCAGCAAACACTGTAAACAGTTCGTAGGCTCAGATTTAACATGTTTATAATCCCTAAAATACACCTAAATTTGATGTTCAGTTCTGCGTGTCCTAAAATCTATCAAAACACCTGTGTGGTAAACGACTGAACAGATAAATTTGAATAATAAAAAATTAAAACATAATTTGAAATGGAAAGTTGCACTTATAGTTGCTAATATTCCAAGGTAACTAGCTAGCAAGCATTGCCAAATATCGACAGGTTAGCACGTTAGAACAGGATTTTACGTTGGCAAAGAAAATCTCTGTCGATGTTTCTGGCCTGGTTTTTCCAAGCTGGACTCCTGGAAGGTTTGAATTACGATCTACCAGCTGGATTTCCCAGTTCCAACTTAGAATGGAACGCAGCATCAGTTGTAGTCTTAACCGCTCAACACCGTCTCTGTTTCACAGTGGCTCAGCCTACAGTGGGGAAGGCCGACCAATCAGGTTCTACCTCCACACAACCCCCTCCAGCCCAACTTTCCCCATCCGCCCCTATTCAGGCTCCTGGTGGGCCGGGGGCGGGCCTTCCTCTGGGTCCGGGCCCGCACCCGGGGGTGGGGCACCGGGTGGTGACTGTGGTCTACCCGGCCGCTCAGGGAGGGGCTAGCCACATCAGGGTGATGCCTGCGGCCTCTGTTAGCTCCGCCCCCACGGCAGGTATTATTTAAAGCCTGGCTTGGCTCAGAGTTGAGGTGGAGTATACAAGACAGCAGAAAAACTGCCTCATCAGGTCAAACAGTAAAGGACGCCATGTTGACACTGAAGTTCTGGAGTCATGGATTTATTTCACCTGAATTCACAGCCTCAGCGTAACAATAGAACATCTGCACAGTTAGTGAAGGCTCACCGAGTCACCATACCTCGAGTCCCAAGTCCTCAATGTTCGAATCTGAATCCAAGTCATGTCCAAGTTGAGTCTCATGTCCTCAGCAGTAAAGTCCAAGCCTGTGTCCAAGTAATCAGTTTGAGTTCAAATAGTTAATGCTGGACCAGTCTTTTCCTCAGTTGTCCATTAACATATTTTATAGCACGCTCACCAATATGTTCCACCATCATCCCATCAGTGGTTATAAGATAAACTTTCTACATCTTGTTAACCAACCAGATGATCAGGTACAAATTTAGGGTAACGCTGATGTAGCTGATGCCTAAGGTGATCAAGTCCCAAGTTCAATTCCTCAGTACGCAAGTCTGAGTCCAAGACATCAAAATTGGGACCCAATGTTGATGTCTTGGGACCCAAGTCGGACTCAACACTGCTATGAGGGAATACATTTTAGCATAGGTGACCCCAGTGGAAAATAAACGCCAAAGCCAGACACTGTTAGTGCTGTTGAGCTACACAGTGCGAGTTTCCATCTGCTGCGAAGTGAAAACCAACCAAAAGTTTATGTATAGATGTTTTAAGTAGAACAGTAGAAGGAGACAAAAAAGATGGAAGCATGCGAGGATGATCTGCGACCAAGCTCATGCAAACCTACGGTGTCAGTAGCTCCTGACTTGCCCACCAATCTCCCATGATGCCCCACTGACTCCTCCATACATAACCTATGACCCCCAGAACCCTGGTGCCAACATGGTGTCTTGTCCTTTGGATTACTGGTCTTGTATAACCTCTGACCCCGGCTCGGCCATGCTTCATGTGTGGTTTGTGGTCTTCTAGGTGTGGCGGCAAAGTGACACCTTGACAGTTCGGATTTTAGTCGGTTTATAAGACAAATAATCCAACTAAGATTCAAAATGTGAAGGTATCTCTTCAGGTATCTCATTCAAAACCACATAGCCCAGGACCAATGAGTGGTGGTGATGTTACATACTTTTACATATATCCTCCATTTTCCAGCTTGCACATTCCATAGTCTCCATGATCGCACTTAATATATTTCTAATGTATTTATGTTGCTGCAAACTGCAGCAGAGTTGCAGAGTTGTAAACAAGGATTCTGTGACTCGGATTGATTACAGTAATACTACATACAGTTTAATTGCAAATTTGATTCACTTATGAAAGGTTTTCATTAATAGTGAAAACAGAAAAACAACATTCAGTTTAGTTAATGAATGCATTATCAACATTAAAGTAGAGTAAATCCAATGTGCAACACCTGCTGCAGTGACATTCATTTGAAATGAATGGACTTACGTTGCAGTTCATTCAACATATGCAACTGCAATGCATTCAACATATTGAGTGTGATCTTGGGGTTTTAAACTCCATGCTGTGTCTTAGCCCCAGACCTTCACTGTCTGTCTCCTGCTTGGTCCTTCTGGCTGTAGTCCACTTGTCATTTTAATGTAATTCTGAAATCTAATTCTAAACATGTGATTTTTAGAGATTATATCGCTGAATGTCCACGCGGCCTGAAAATTGCTGTACTTCACTATTTTGCACTAGTTCCACCAAAACATCTAGGATGAGTTCAGCCAAACATGCTCAGAGCGGTTTATCTGAACTCTGCAGCCTTTCCTCCTTTATTTCAGTTGGTTTGTCCAGGTGAGATCAATGACCTTTGAACGTAATCCGATCAACTACAGGAAACCACCCCAAAACACAAGGGATTATGGGTAGAAGGAGACGGATGCAGTTCCTAATGCTTGGAAAGCCTAGCAGAACAAAATGAAGTCTGGGCTGATACTCATATTCAGCTTTTTCATGTGCTCTTCTTCTCTGGTATGAACACCAGAGAAGAAGAGCGCAGACAAGTCCATAATGCTTAGCTAAAGTTACAGATTTGTTTTGACTCCCCCGCCGCCAAAATCTCTGACCTGCAGGATGACAGGTGACCAAAACTCTGTCCAATAAACACGCTACTTGTGAGTCATGTGACTTGTGTTTACAAGCCCTGGTTGGTTTGTAATTGGTCGGTGTGAACCAAAGAAAACCGAATACAAAACTTCTCCACTCTGGTTCAGACCAAAGAAAGCCAGTGGGAGGTGGGATCACAGGCTTGCTGTACTAAGGTAATTCTGACTGTTAATCCTAGATCTCCTCACTGCGTCCCCCTGTTGCTCTCTGAATTCCAGACTCCAAGGTTGCAGTTGCCCAGCTGACCCCCACTGTGGTGTCACCTGTAAATCCGTCCCCAGCGACTGCAGCTCTCAACAAGCCTCAGGTGTTGATGGTTCAAGTCCCGGGGACTGGCGGGACGGTTCCGGTGCCGGGCCTGTTGACCCGGCCGCCGGCTCCGGCACTGTCCACCGCAACACAGAGGATGGTCCTGCAAACGGTGCGAACAGCGGCAGGAACCCAGATCTACCGGAAAGTGGACGGTAAACTGGTCCAACTGGTTCCCGTCAGCCAGCTGAGAGCCGTCAACCCAAACCTGATGGTCCAGAGAGGTAAGTCCTGAGGAGAGATCAGTATGTCAGTAACGTCAGTGAGATTTCTGGGTGTCTTGGTGGCTCCGTGGTCTACACACCATGTAACCGCAAGGTCCTGGGTTCGAATCGAGCCGAGGACCTTTGTCACATGTCATCCCCTTCTCCCTCTCATCCAATCTTTCCTGCCTCTCTACTGTGAAGGAAAAAAGCCAAAAAATAATGTTGAAAAGAAAAGAAAAAGATCTTTTATTATTAAGCACCATGGGATCTCCCACCTTTTGATAAAGGAAGAACATAAGAGGTGGATCGATGAAAGGACGCGCCTAACCAGTTCCGGCCTAGTGAACTTTGTCCTGAAGATCTGTGTTTACCTTTGGGTATTTGATGTTGGAAGAGCAAGAGCTTTACCAAATCCTTGGGTTTTCATAGACTCGATGGTCAGATTGAAAAGATGATTCAAAGGTGCAGCCATGACATTGGCATCCTGGTGGCTCAGTGGTCTGAGGCACACACCATGTGACCTCGGCATCCTGGGCTCGAATCCAACCCGGGACCTTTGTTTCTTCTCTCTCTCCCCCCAATCTTTCCTGTCTCTCTTCACTATAGACTATCGAATAAAAAACAAAAAATATCTTTAAAAAAGGTTCAGCAGGCTTTTTGAGGTCTAAAGGGTTTATCAACATCTTATAGCACAAGAATCAGAATCAAACTTAGAGCCAGAGGATGCAAAGTTCGTATTTTTGTTCCGTGCCTTCTCTGATGGTCTGTCCCGCTGTGCCCCCCCCCTCCCCCTCCAGCCCCCTCCTCCACCCCAGTCCTCCCCATCTCATCACTAAAGGGTGCAGCGGTCTCCATCGGCAGCCAAATCAAGCCACTGACTTCTGTAACAACCACCATGGCACCAACCTCCCTGTCCGGCCTGCAGGCCTTCTCTGTCCCGCCCCTCCCCGCCCCCCTCCCCCCCGGCTCGGGCTTCCTGGGCCAGAAGGGGACGTGCACCGTGAAAATCGTCCCGACCACCGGCAACAAGGAACCTATAATCGTCACCTGCCCCAAGGTTCCTACCCAGCCTCAGACCAAGGTGGTGACGGCGCCGGGCTCCTTCACCCTCCTCCAGCCCCCCCAGCCGTCCTCCACGACCCTGATTTCCCTTAAAGCCTCTGGAGGTCAAGGGGCGGAGCTTGGCGTCAAAACGGTGGCCGTTTCCACTGTCCAGGTGGGTTCTGGTGGAGCGATAGACTTATCCAAGCTGGTTCGTTATAAACCGACCCAGGCCTCGTCTCAAGCCTCTGCTGCCCAAAACCCAGCAGGGCCGGCCCCGCCTCCTGACCTGTCTCCCGCCCCGCCTCCCGCCCCCCCGCTGGGGTCTGAGGTCCTGGCGGGCCGGAGAGTCACGCCTTCGCCCCATCCCTCCATTGACCTCACCTCCGCTGCGAGCCCGGAGCCGGCCTCTGACCTGGTGGACCTTGACATCGTCTGTGTTGACGATGAGGCGGAGCGTATCGATGACGAGCCTGTGGGCGGAGCTCCGACCGACGGAGCGAAGCCCTCGCCGGACAGAAAGCAGACGAGGGACCTGGAGGTGGTGGACTTGGTGGAGGAGTCGAGCGATGAGACGGACAACTCCTCAGACATCGTGGACGACTCGGACAACAACGGCGAACAGGATCTTGCTACGCATATCAGTGTAAGAGCAAGTTACAAAATACATTACGCTTTAGTTTACATCTGTAGGGGAGAGGGGAGCTGTGGAGCACTTCTTGAAAAGATGAGTTTGTTGTTGGTTGTCAGTATGTACAGGAGAATAAAGTTATCCTGACGAACCGCTTTTCCCGTTCCTCGCTACAGAAGCGGATTCACAACGCCTTGGAGAGGAACCGGAGAGGCGAGTTGGCCCGGCGGTTTCATGGCCTGAGGAAGATGCTGCCGCTGTCCAGCGAGAAAACTCCAAAGATCAACATCCTGATGAAGGTCAGCAGTAATGACTTTATCTGTTGTAAAGGTGCTGACTCAGCTGGACGATATCCAAAATGTAATATCACAGTACTGTCTAGGGCTGCAACTAACGATTATTTTCATTGTCGATTAATCTGTCGTATATTTTCTCGATTAATCGATTAGTTGTTTGATCTATAAAATGTCAGAAAATGGTGAAAAATGTGGATCAGTGTTTCCCAAAGCCCAAGATGACGTCCTCAAATGTCTTGTTTTGTCCACAACCCAAAGATATTCAGTTTACTGTCATAGAGGAGGAAAGAAACCAGAAAATATTCACATTTAAGAAGCTGGAATCAGAGAATTTTGACTTATTTTTCTTAAAAAATTACTCAAACCGATTAATCGATTATCAAAATAGTTGGCAATTAATTTAATAGTTGACAACTAATCAATTAATCGTTGCAGCTCTAGTACTGTCCTGCCAAAATATTGCGATGTACGATATTATTGCCGTTCGCAGGGTGGGGGGTTTCAATATAAACAAATTAAAAGTTAAAAGTTCGTCATTTACACAAAGTACCAGGAAAAGCTGCTGGTGGCCGACAGTAGCGGAAAGTAACTAAGTACATTTACTCAAGTACTGTACTTCAGTAGAATTTTGAGGTACTTTACTTGAGTATTTCCATTTAATGAGACTTTATACTTTTACTCCACTACATTTCAATTAGGAAATATTGTCCTTTTTAGTCAACTACATTAATCTGACACCTGAAGTTACTAGTTACTTCAGAATACCGTTTTCAACATTCAAGATAAACTTTATTGTCCCACAAAGTGGAAAATTTGGCTTGGGTTTTCACCCATGCTGTGGCCGTAAAAGACAAAACATTCCACATACAAAAAACATACAAAGATGTTAGTAAATAAAAACATACAGCAAGGTTCCTAAAAGCACCTGTAGACAAACAGAAGAAACAAACACATCAATAAAAGCAAAGATCTGCACAAATGGCCTCGTCCTTTTCTTATCTGCCGCTATTTAAAAGTTTTATTGACACAGGGATAAATTAATTTTTAAATCTATTTAATCTGCAACAAATCTGAACCTCCTCCAGAGGGCAGCAGCTGATACTCAGCATGTAGAACATGGGATGTACTTTATACTTCTACTACATTTCAGAGGGAAGTATTGTACTTTTTACTCCACTACCTTTATTTGATAACTTAAGTTACTAGTTACTTTGCAGATTCAGATTATTAATACAAAATATAATCAACTAATAAATTGTGATGTATTATTATAGATTACTGTAAGCTACCCAGCAGTATATAAAGTAGTGGAAATCAGCCCCACCTTTTCCAGCTGCAACATTAAAGTGATGCTTACACATTAATGCATCAATAATTATAATTCAATAATATAATATATACTGTATTATTCTGAAATGGGCCAGTCTGCATAATGAGTACTTTTACTTTTGTTGCTTTAAGTACATTTTGATGCTAATACTTTTGTACTTTTACTTAAGTAACATTTTGAATGCAGGACTTTTAGTTGTAACAGAGTATTTTTATACTGTGGTAATTCTACTTTTACTTAAGTAAAAGATCTGAGTACTTCTTCCACCACTGCTCTCCTATTGACTTGCCTTAGAGTAGCCTGTTCGTAAGTAAACTGCAAGAATGCAGTTTACTTTGTTTGCATATAAAATAGTGAATAAGTTCACAGAATATCACACATGATCAGAGTTGAAGCAACTACTTTAACAAACCTTCGCAGATTAATGCAGAAAAAGTATCGTCATTTGTGCTCTATAGCTGCCCATTTATTAAAAGATGAAAGGACATGCTGGCTTTTCTTTCTTCATATATTCGTCTTTGCTCACACACCTAAGGAGGATTTTTGATCGAGTTCTGCTCACAGCCTCGCACTTGGCGTTTGGACAAAGTGTAACACTACAACACACAGATGGGAGACCGTCCTTAGAAACAAATGTTTTTCTGAGCTTTGCTTTAACTTAAATTTCGGTCCAAACCAAAAACAAAATGTGAGCCGGTGTGTCGCTCTGCCAGGCGCAGCAGGAGATCCACCTGCTGAGGAAGACCGCGAGGAACCTGAGGGAGAAGAAGAAGAACCTGAGGAAGACGAGAGCAGAGCACATCGCCGCTATCGCTCAAAGGACAGGTGAACTACAAAACACTTTATATCATCATAGCTGGTCTGGGGATTCAAACCGGCAACTTTTCAGTCACAAGCCTCTGTAACCTCTCGGCTTGCATCAACAGTGGGTGTTGTTTTGTGTGTGTGTGTGTGTGTGTGTGTGTGTGTGTGTGTGTGTGTGTGTGTGTGTGTGTGTGTGTGTGTGTGTGTGTGTGTGTGTGTGTGTGTGTGTGTGTGTGTGTGTGTGTGTGTGTGTATGTGTGTGTCTGCAGGAGAGACTGCTGACATCATCTACAGGAAGGTCCAGAGGTCGATCTTCACTCAGAAGTTATCTGAGTCCGTCTCGGAGCCGTCAGAGGAAACGCCCGGTGACAGCTTCCTGCCAGGCGGGACAGGAAGTGCGACGCCATTGGACGATAATCTGACAGAAGTGGTGGATCTGTCGGAGGAGACGGAGGAGCAGACGGACAACTCCTCCGACGAGGAGAACGTGGTCGTCACGAAAAACAACGCCATCGACATCAGCAACGTAAGGAGGATTACACCTGTGTGTGTGTGTGTGTGTGTGTGTGTGTGTGTGTGTTTGTGTGTGTTTGTGTATGTGTGTGTTTTACTCTTCCAGTGAGTAAAAGGAAAACTCCAGCTGTTAAAAGCATCGGCTATTGATGTTCTTCTCATCTCTGGCTCCATCCAGTCGTCTGTTGTGTTTTTCTTCTTGGTGGATAACCGGCCAATCACAGACGAGGTGACGTCACCTCCAGATGTTTCCAGTCTGATATGAGAAAATGTTTCAAGATGTAAAACCTCAGCGGTAAACGTCAGGTTTTGGTGTCAGTCCCTCAGGATCAAAGAGCGAGGGCTTCTTTCTAGAGCCGCCATTTTGCACCAAGAGACGTTCAACAATCATACAGGGAGAGATCCATCAGAGAAGAGGAGAGAGACCAGTTTCTCCACCACAGGAGCAGGAGAGAGACCAGCATGCACTGCAGAAGCAGGAGAGAGACCAGAATGCACTGCAGGAGCAGGAGAGAGACCAGAATGCACTGCAGGAGCAGGAGAGCGACCAGAATGCACTGCAGCAGAGAGACAGGCTGTGTAATGGCGGCCGCTAAACCAGCAGCTGAATGATCAGAAGCTGTTTATCTGCCCGTAACTTCAGGTTTGACTGAAAGCAACAAATTCACATCCCTTGTCTGTGGGTTGTCAAAAGGCATTCTGGGAAATGTAGGAAATCACTAAGTACAGTAGAAGTAGGCGAGGCAGGTTGAGGGAAAGTGGGCACAAAAACACAGTAAAAAACACTTCTCCTGATCCGACCTGAACGCAGCACCAACCAAACAAAACCAGTGCATCCAAAGTTTTCCACCAACAAACACCGGGACCTCCGGAGCCGGTAGCCATGTTGCTTCACTCTGCTTCCTGTCTTTGTCGCAGGATGATGATGTCAGCGACGCGGAGAGCGTGGAGAGCGTGGACATCGAGACGGTGGAGGAACGCGATCAGCTGTACCCGGCTCAGAGAAAAATGCTGTTGCTGATGAAGAAGAGCCTGACCTCAGAGTAAGTCCAAGTCAAGTCCAAGTCATTAATGTCAAGTCTCAAGTCTAAATGTAGAACAGCAAGTCAAGTCAGGACAAATCAAGAGTCCAGTATCAATTTAATATCTTAAAGAAAACTAAATATCTAGGACTTTTCAATGCAATATGGTTTTAATAGGATAAAAACTCGGTAAGAGCATCATGAGTTTGATTTCTATAATCAGTTTCAACTTCAATAAATTCAATCATTCCATACAAATTCAGAAAACAGAATTTAAATTCAGTCGTCTGCTGGAACAAATCTCATCACTTTCAATCTAAGTCATTTACACAAACACAAGATCTCAAGTCAAGACTTTAGAAACCTTTTCAAGTCATCAGAGTACAAGTCAGAGTCAAGTCCCAAGACACCAGAACCCAAGTCAAGTCCAGTCTCAAGCTATTACAATTGTGACTCGAGTCCAAGTCATGTGATTCGATTCCCCGCCTCTGGGGAATATTGATCCTGATCGTCTGTCTTTCTCCAGCATTTTTCTATCATCTTGATCATTCTCTGGTCACAGAAATATTTGTTCCATCTGTTGTCTGGGTGCTGTGACCTCTGACCTCTGACCCTTGACCGGCTTACTGTTGGTTGCTTGTAATGTTGGTGATGTAGGAATTGAACTTCATTCTACTGTTGCAGTCATTAGCCATTATGCCAAATAACACCAAAAAACCCCAAATGAAAGCATCTCAGCCTCAGCAGTCTGACTCGGTGGAAATAAATTCCTCGTCCTTTATTTTCTCAGCAGAAGCGGTTTGAGTGTGAAGAAGAGTTTCTACCAGCAGATGGCAGCTGGTTTCAAGGCTCTGAGTTCGGCCTTGAACATCAACACTAAACACCTTCCCAAGGTCTTCCTCCTGGACCAGGTAAGACCAGGAGGGGTTACCGATGAGTATAATCAGTGTTGGGAATTATCCGGTTTATGATCAAGTGAATCAACAGACTACCAGTCCGGTAACTTAGCCACACAATGGCCGACAGTTCAGTCAGGCACGAGCTTACTGTCCTGGAAATACAGACATTATTTTTCCCTCCTTGAGATAAAGGACAAAAATATAGTGGTGAGCTGTAGTCTATGTGCAGGTGTGAAAACTTTATCCACATCAAAGACTAGCAATTCTAATCTTCTGAAGCACTTGCTGTGGATTGGTAAAAAAGAGCTGAACAATTCAAGACAGAGCGGTGTTTGGTGTTTGCTGCCTTTCAGGCCTGTAAGGAGATCCAGCTGCTGCAGAATCAGGAAAGAAGGCTGGAGAGTCTGAAGTCCTGTCTGAGCCAGCAGAGAGCCGCCTACATCAAGGAAATCTCCCTTCGGTCCGGTAAGGAACGCCATCTAGAACCAGGAACCAGGCCAGCAGAACCTGACTGACGTGTCTCCATCCAGACGTCACAGTGAACACGTTTCAACTAGACCTCCACGATGATGATGATGAAGGCTGTCTAATTGAAACATGTCCAGTGTGACTACATGGGGGACAATTTGTTGACTTGTTTAATCACTAAAGATCCAGTGCAGTGATTTTGATCCAGAAGTTGCCACCAAACTAGGAAAGTTTAGCAAAACTTCTTCTGTCCGTCCTGCAGGGAAGAGCGAGCAGCGAATCCTGAGGAAGCTTCAGCTTCTGTCTGCCAAGCAGAGGAGACTGGAGCAGGAGCAGGAGAGCGTCAGGCCGCCACCAGAGGGCGCTACAGCCAAACCCCCGGGGGGCGCTACAGCCAAACCCCCGGGGGGCGCTACAGCCAAACCCCCGGGGGGCGCTACAGCCAAACCCCCGGGGGGCGCTACAGCCAAACCCCCGGGGGGCGCTACAGCCAAACCCCCGGGGGGCGCTACAGCCAAACCACCAGGGGGCGCTACAGCTGACAAACCACCAGAAGGCGCTACAGCTAAAAAAACACAAGCAGGCGGAGCAGCCAGTCAGGCTCCAGGCGGCGCCAACAGTCACTACGCTTCGAGCCCCGGACCTCCGGCCGCCGCCCCGCCGCAGGCCCAGCAGGCTTCTGTAACCCCCAGCCGGACCTCCGCCCCCCCGCCCGCCCAGCCGTCCAATACGAACAGCCAGAGGGTCGTGCTCGTACCGACGCCCCTCCTGGCCCCTCCCAGTCTATCCCACAATCCATCGCCGGTGAGGGACAGGCCGAGGACGATTCCCAACATCCTGTCCCGCAGGAAGCCGCCGCCTCCTCCCCCCCCGCACACGGAGCCTGTCGAGGGTAAGACCCCCGAATCAGGGGAGGACTGTCCCCCACGATGAGGGACTGTGGACGTCCGTCCGTCACACACAGTATGTCCGACGCCACTGATCACATTTTGACAAAACTTAAGGATGTGTCTCTTTGCTTCGGCATTTTCAAAATTGCACTAATTGGGCGAAGGGAGCCACAGCATTCATTTAATTGTCTGTACATCACACATAATATCAGTATCCTGGACGCCAGTGAAAAGCTCCTCCTCTTCCGCTTTCCCTGCCGCAGACAATCAGTGTCTCTAAAGCAAATCTGAGCTTTTGAAATGTCGACTAATGAATTTCAGGTAGAAAAACGAGCCGAACTGGGGATGCACTGTAGTGTTTTTGTGTTTTTTCCAGACGACCCCCCGTCCATCCAGGCCCTGGTACCGGCTGAGGTTCTGTCGCTGGTCGGGGCTTCGTTGCCGGGGCAACAGGTCCTGACCCTGAGCCCCCTGGTCCCGGGTCCGACCCTGCTTCAGACCTCTCCCACACCAGGTACTGACTGCTTCAGTGCAGCTACTTACACTCTGAGTACTGGTACTGAAAAAGTACAAACTGTATAAATACTATACTATTTTCCAAATCCCATACTCAAGTTTGTTGTATCTCTTGTATTTACTATGGTCAGTCTGCATGAAATTTACAAATGTAAATGCTTGTAAAAAAAAAACAGTTTTACACACAGATTAAGTTTACATTTGACCAGAAAATAATACTCCAGATGACTTTAGATCATCATTAGTCTCAATAAAAGAGACAACATCTCATGTGTTTTCAAGTATATCATGTATTTTTCCCTGTTTTGGTATTGCCTTTTATAATATTACATTTTATCAAGTTCACACAGCTAGCTAGCAACCGCTAATTAGGTAGCTTAATCAAACATCAAGAAAAAATTCTCCAAGCTTTGTTTTTGCGACGTTTGTTCCTATAGTCTTTCAAATAAAAGTTGTATAGAATATAGAGCTTTGTTCATGAAACGTATTGACACCAGGGGAGGTCACACAGACACTCGGGGTGCAGCCATGTGACTAGCGAGGGAAGCTGAATGCTAGCCAAACACATGGCAGGTAGCCGGACGCACACTGTGTAACACTTCTGAACGGGACTTTAAGTGTTCAACAGGAGACTGTTTCTGGAGTTTCAATTCCCCCACTTCAAAACAATTCACAGTTTTATGGGAAAACATCTAAATTACTTACTTCTTGTAACTTGCTAGCTGCATTAGCATAGTTCAGCGTTCTTGCTAGCAGCTCTGGTTTTGGAATAGTTTGAAGCCGCCATCCGCCTTTCCTTCAAGTTCACCGACTTTTCTTTGGATCTAAAATATTTTAGAAGCAAATCACACTTTGTAGCACTGAAAAGACAATGTTTTGATTTGATTTAAGGAGAGTTCAGGGAGTTTTTGGGAAGCTCCTTTTCACACAGCCATGCTGTTTAGCGGTTCCCACATGACTCTAAATTACTTGTATAATTATTCTTGTATACTTTTCAGCAGCTCCAAGTATTAATTTTTTTTGGCATAATGTAAAGCCATGTGCTCTTCCTCTGTGGACTCTGCAGGCGTGGCGTCGGTCACCCTCAACATCTCCAATCTGACCAATCAGCAAATCCATCTGACCTCGCTGCCCCACCCCCCGCCTGGTAAGATCTACAGCAGCACAGCACTGCTCACTGCTACTAACCTCACAGGTAACTCAATAACTACACAACCTGACTAGCTAGCTGACTCACTGACTGACTGGCTAATTAACTAATGAGTTAACTTAAAGCTAACAGACTGACAAACTATTAATTAATGAAGTGAAAAACTAAACGACTGACTAACAGAGCATCTAGCTAATAAATTGATTACATAATTAACTAACAAATGGACTGACCAGCTAATCAGCTGACGTACAGCATGCTAACACCAAATAACTGGAGCTGATTAGATATAGCTAATAGATCAGATATCAGATGTTTGTGTGTATATATACATTTAATGGATGTACAGTAAATGTTCAGGACTTTGTAAGGTTGGACCTGCTGCCTTCATATTCCACCACGACTCAAAATATTGCTTCATTCTTCATAAACCATCTTACCCAGTTAACCCAGTGGGATCAATAAAGTTTCAACTCATCAACCAAATACAGATTCAAATGTATTTAAAACTCTAATGACTAATGTAGTTTGATCAGGAACACATCACAGGAAGGTGAAAAATGTCTTCAGTCTGATGAATCAAACCATAAACAAATCACTGATTTGGCCTTTGACTCATTGGCCTTATTCACAGAGATCAGCTGATGCATGTCGTCTCACTCAGGTCGCCATTATCCAATTAATCAATGAACACCAACTGCCATCATATTCACGCCCACTAGGGGGCGATGTTCTGGTGCAGCTGACGCGGAACTAAGTTAAAGTTATGATGAAATGAAAAATGTTTTTTTTACCATGTTAGCTAATTCTCTATCATAATGTCCCCCTATTTAACAATAAATGCCAAAAAATTAACATTTTTATTTTCTTGTAATTTTACATCAAAATCCCTTTTTGAGGGGGGGGGTGAGGAGTCTCTCTCTGTCTGTCTGTCTCTCTCTCTGTCTGTCTCTCTCTCTCTGTCTGTCTGTCTGTCTGTCTCTCTCTCTCTGTCTGTCTGTCTCTCTCTCTCTCTCTCTGTCTGTCTCTCTTTGTCTCTGTCTCTGTCTCTCTCTGTCTGTCTCTCTTTGTCTCTCTCTCTCTCTCTCTGTCTGTATCTCTCTGTCTCTCTCTGTCTGTCTCTCTGTCTGTCTGTCTCTCTCTGTCTGTCTCTCTCTCTGTCTGTATCTCTCTGTCTCTCTCTGTCTGTCTCTCTGTCTGTCTGTCTCTCTGTCTGTCTGTCTCTCTCTCTGTCTGTCTCTCTCTCTGTCTGTATCTCTCTGTCTCTCTCTGTCTGTCTCTCTCTCTGTCTGTCTCTCTCTCTCTGTCTGTCTCTGTCTTGCATTAATCAACACAGCAGGCTCTTCCTAGATCTTGCTCTGCATGTCTTTACATGTGAAGCTGGAGGATCCTTCATGATGTTTACAGTGTGGAGAAGCAGACTGCTGTCCTCTGTCTCCTCCCTCTGGTTTCTCTGGTTTCCTTTAACTGAACCTCTCTCTCTATTAGCTTGCATCTTAGCTTATGCTTTAGCTAACATGAGTGTTAAAATAGCTAGGGAGACTAACGTTACCTATAGCTAGTTTATTGACATATTTCTTCTGCACATGGTGATGTCGCTCGCCACTGTAAACCAAGTGTGGAGGAAGATGGGGACACAGATTACCTGCTCTTCTTCAATCCTGCTTTAATGTTTGCTTCACACTGTATTTACAGTTTTCTGTATTCCTCTAAAAATCAAAACATTTTTTGTTCTTATTTTTCCTTGGTGGGGAACCGTGAAGCGCTCATCGCTCATCCCAGTGCTGCTGTCCCCTTTGGTCCACTAGCATGCTGGACTCAAGGAAACAGGCCGTACTCTTTGAACGCAGTGAAATCTTTTTCACATTAAAAGTCAAGATCAGGATCAGCAACCTATTGAGTTTCTATGTGGGGGAAAATTTGATTTAATCCTCTTGGATAAAGGAGTAGACGAATCCCCCGGCGTCGCCTCGCCTTAGAGGTCTTCACGGGTCTACCCGGACCCTAGGATCCGAGACCCGACCCGACGTTGTATTATGGTCAATCGGGTCCGGGTCGGGTCCCGTTCTATTACCGCGGGTCCCGGGTCTGTTTATCATTATGTGTAATACCCGAGTGGATTAGGCTGACCTAGGATCAGATTACAAGAGCGAAAATAAGGTGAAAAAAACGCTGAGCGGCGCCAGCGAGTCGGAGCGGAGGAAAGGAGCAAGATGGAAACCTTCTTCACTGAGGTGAAAAATAAGATAAAAGAAAATGTATATATAGAGGTCAAACCTAGCGGCTCCTCTTCTGTTGTAGCTGCTAGATCCATGATGGAGTCTCACTGCCATCTACTGGACAAACTGTAGAACGGCACAACTTGGCAAGTCTTTCTGTTGTTTTGATCTCCTTTCATTAGGCACCATATGTTGTATTTGACATGATAAACGCTTTTAGCAGCAGAACGGCATTTTTAGCAGCAATTTTAATTACCGGGTTTGTCGGGTCCATAAAATAGACCAGACCCGATCCTCTCTCCTCTCGGACATGCACCGGGTCGGGTCTGTAATATCTCGGGCAGAAACGGGTCGGTATATATATATTTTTAAAAATTAGTTTAGAGGTCTTCACGGGTCCAAAATGATGGACCCGTGAAGACCTCTACCTCTACCTCGCCTCCTTCGCCGCCGCCAGCCGCACCTTCGACCGGAGGATCGTCCGCTGGATTTCAGCGCGGACTCGCTCGGTGGATCGAAGCGCAGACTCTCTAAAGGACCGTTTGGTTTCATCTGTGTTTCCACGTTCAGTTCAGTCACAAAGGACGCAGCTGACTGCAGAAACTGCCGGTCTGTCTCAAACGGAGAAGTTCTCTAGCAAGAAACCGGCAGAGACACGAGAGAAGCCTGGAGAGGTAAATGAGTCAGCGCTGACCCGCCTGCCTGTCCGTGACAAACCGCTAGCTGTAACCTTAGCTAACTAATGTTGTGTTTACATATGTTGAGGAAAGTTACTTAGCTGTATTTATCATTAGGAAACATTACGTACCAGAGCTTTGTTGTGCTACGTAACATTTTCAAAGGAAAGTTCACCTCACCTCATTCTGTTTGCCAGGGCTTTTTAAGAAATCTAGGGCAACACTCATCTGCACTGTAATATTTATTTATTTATATCTTTTTCATTTTCTTTGAAATGTGATTTTAATGCACTTTTCACTTTTCTAATCCTCTTGCACTGTCTTTTCTTTTCTTTCATTTCACTTGATTTGAACTGCACTAGTTTACTTTTTAAGTCTTTTATCTTGTGGATCTCTTGTCTGTACTTTTGCACTTGTTAATTGTAAATTTTTTACCTTTACTGTATTTTATATTGCTCTGTAAAGCACTTTGAATTGCCTCAGTGTATGAAATGTGCTGTACAAATAAAGCTGCCTTGCCTTCACCTTGGTTCCTTTTTGTTGTAGAAAACAGAAGTGAGGACAAACATCAGCTCAACACAAACCCTCCAGCCTGCGGACACAGGGGCCCAGTCGGGGGCCCAGTCGGGGGTCCAGGAACCCAAACCTGCTGACACCCGGTCAGAGCCAGCGAGCCCGACACAAAGGATTTTGGAAGTAAGTTTCAGTTTTTCCGAATAGATTCTCTGAAAGAAACATGTTTGTGTCCTTATTATTTCTCAGAACAGACTAATCCAGACAACAAACTCTGAAACGGTTAAAGGTTCACGATTTCAGTCAATCTTTATTTTAATTCCAGGTGTTTTCTGGAGTCCTGAGCACGATGTTCCCCACACAGCAGCAAAGCAGGTACCAGTCGTTCCTCCAGAATCCACCGACCCGGGACGCTGCAGTCCGGCTCGAGTTGAAGACGATGGAGATTTGAGCAGAACTCTTCCGGAAGTCGCTGTAGGTGTTAATCTGCTGTTATGTTTGATGGCAGTTATCATAGCTTCACATAAATAAGTTCATAAATAAGTATAAAAACAGACATATAGGTCTATATAGTTATATGAAATTACAACTTGCTCTGGCTTCATATTATTTGCTTATTTACATGGAGGCAGGTGAAGATGACCGAGGGAAACCAGGAGCAGAGACAGAATCTCACAGGGAAGCAGGAGGAGGGATCAGAGGATTTAGACGCCGTTTTATTATCGTGAAGACGCAGAAAATCGGAGTCCAAAGCCAAAGCAGGATTTCCTTTTTACAACCAAAATGTCCTTTTTTTGGACGAACCTGACAAAATGAATTTCTGCATCAAACACAGCGTGACGTTTAGCCAGGAGAGTTTCACTGAGCTGCAGCCGGTCCGACTCTGTTCACTTGTTATTTAAAAAAAAAAAATACACTCTTAATTAAAAGTGTGTAAAACTGTACATAGTTGTGTGATGCTGTTGTAAATCAAAGTATGGACTTCAAATGTAAAAAATGTTTAGGTGCAAAGCTCCTCGTGGATCCAGAAAGTAACCCACTCACACACACACATTCATTCATTCATTCATTCATTCATTCATTCGTTCGTTCACAGTGAGCCTGCCTGCCCCTAGTGGCCGTTCGGAGGCATGACACACCGGATGCTGAGACTCTGTGCTTGTATCTCTTTGTATCTCTTACATCTGTATATCTTTGGATCAAAAACAATAAAGAAAATGTGTGCAAGTTTGAGTATTGAGGTTCTTCTTTGTGCTTTGATTATTTTCCTTGCTGAGACAGAGGCTTTTGTTCAGACTGCAGGTAAATCCGATTTGTTTCTCCAGTCCGATCTTTAGTTCTGACTGTCCACGCTGGTATTTGCAAGCGATCAGGTCGGATTTGCGTGTTCAGGCGGCGTTAAGCTAGCTGCATCGGTTGCCGTGGGAACGGCGTAGGCGCGTGTACGCACGGTAACTGACTTGAACTGTTATTCAAATACGGAACCAAAACAAAAATCTGCAAATGCAGAACGGAGATGTTTGGTCTCTCGGCCGGGAGAGAGAAAGGAGAGAGAAACACAGTGATGCTTTGCAGCGATGCCTCGCCTCCATCTTGGTTTCTGGCGCTCTGGATGTGACTCCTGCAGGACAGACTGAAACCGTCCAGAGCGTCAGACTGAGACGCTTCTGCAGAAATACGATCTGAATACAGAGACGACCTCATACAGATGAGGCTTCAGTCTCATTTAGAGATTTTCCGATACCAGTTTTCCTTCCCGATACCGATTCCGATACCTGAACTTGCGTATCGGCCGATACCAGTGCGTTAAAACAAATATATATATTAATATTATTTTTTAACAGCAGTATACTACTAACCCTGTATGGATGTGATATGATTGCTATCATTGTTGTATGGCCTGGCTCAGGTTAGACTCTTTGTAAAACATGAACAAATACATACAGAGAATGAACGCCATAGAACTTTATTATCTAGTTTGACAGTCAGTCATAACTGAAAAAGAACATAAATAAATAAATCTAGGAATAAATAACAATTCCTTTAAAAAACTGTGAAAGTGCAGCCACAATTTAGTAAAATAAAAGACATTTAAAATTTTAAATAGTACAGTAACAGTATAAATTTAGTATATAAGTACAGATTTCCGGGAAAACGGCCGTTTTATCCTGGTGAAACTACTTTAAAGTGGATTTTTTTCAGGGCTAATAAATTACGTGATATCAGATCGGTGCATAGACTCGCCGATACCCGATCCATTTTAGGCGTCGGGGGCATTTCCAATACTGATATCGGAACAACTCTAATCTCATTTGTCTCTCTGTTGGCTTGAACCGGTCTGTCCTCCTCTCCTCTGACCTCTGACCTCTGACCTCGCTCATTAACAGGCCGTGTTCTCTGTAAACTCTACAGACTGCAGCTGTTTCTGATGCTGACCCAGCAGACCACCATATCTGCTGCTTTACAGTACTGTGCAAAACTCTGTAAAGTGAAGATGCTTTCAAAAATAATGAAATGAAAAGTTTCTAAATATCAAAAAATTTACAAAAACGCAGAAAACAAAAAAAATAAACATCTAAGACAAAATTTATAAACTCTTGGGTGCCTGAGACAGACAGTGCTGTGCAAAATAATAAGATGTTCAAAAAAACAAATGTCATACAGGTTCAATCTCATTATTGCAAAACACACATTTAATATCAATAAAGTTTTCAAAATCCTCGCTCTAACATTCATGATGCCGCAGATCCTTAAACTCAGATTTAAGAAATAAAAAATGGATAAAAAACAGCCGCAGAGTTTGTATTTCAACTCAGACGTTCACCTAAGAATCTATATTACGTGTGTGTTGTTTTTGTGGTGTTACCTTCCTTTAATATCAAGATCACATCAGATGAAACTTTATTGATCCTGTGGGGAAATCCGGTCGCTGCAGCAGCAAAAAAAAAAAAAAAGAATATAATTAAGAATCGAGGAAATGAGAGGTAGTAAACACTTAGAAATGTAAGACTGAAAAGTATGCAAAAATAAATTAACCATAGCTTTATGAGGATTGATTTATTGATTGATTCATTGATTGATTCATTCATTCACAGTCGGCCTGTCTGCCCCCTAGTGGCCGTTAGGTGGCATGGTAACGTTTCCAGACCAGACTGAACCAGGATCCTTCGCTCCTCTTCTTCTTTGAGTGTTTTGGTGTTTTGGTGTTTTGGTGTTTTCTCCTTCCTGTTCTCAGCACTGCAGACGCTTCCTGACTGCAGCTGATCTAAATGTTTTTCTCACCCGCAGCCCGCAACTTCCCCACCATGTTGCATCTGGTTCAACCTCCGTCACCGCAACCACAGCAACAAGAACAACTGCAACAGCAACAACAACAACAACTTCCACCAGAACCTCCGCCACCCCCCCATTCTGCCTCCAGTGAGTCTGGAGGATTTGAGACTGTTAAGACTCTCAAAATGTATCCTAAACTTCTGATCAAGGTCCAGAAGGTCCCAACTCAGGACCAGGACCAGGAGGAGCCTCTGTCCCAGACACAAGTCCACAAACCTGGGACCTCCTCACCGTCTGGCCCCTCCGCTCCAGGAACCGAACCCTCACCTTCACTGGGCCAGAGCGCTGGACGAGGGGCCGGACCTCCTGGAGCAGGACCTCCAGAAGAGGAAGAGGAGGAGCAGGAGGAGCAGGAGGTGACGGCGTCTGAGAAGATCCTCGGCTCCTCTCACCGTCAGCAGCTCAGCTCCTCCCAGCAGGAGGAGGAGGAGGAGGAGGAGGAGGCACATGAGGACAGCGATGCAGAGAGTCTGACGTCGCTCCTGAACGAGCTGGTCTTCCTGAACCAGCAGATCTGTGCGGCGGAGGGCGGAGCTCCGGCCTCGCCGCCCCGGAAACCCTCCGCCCCGCCGGGGCAGGAGGCGGCAGGAGGCCGGGCCCCTGTCCCGGACCTCCGGGACGTTCTCGCTTCTCCAGGAACAGACTCTGTGGGAGGAGCGGAGGAGCCGGGGCGTTCCCAGAGTCCTTTGCTCCTGGAGCTGGATGAGGACCTGAGTGGGAGCGCCGCAGAGAAGGAGGCGATGCTGAACGGTCACACGGAGACTCGGACCGAACGGCCAGGATCCGGCTGCCCTGCCGACGGATGCGGTCAGCTACAAAACCCACAATGCAGTGCGAAAGGCGGCGCCCTGACCCCGCCCCCGCTGTTGCAGATGAAGGTGGGCGGGGGCGGAGGAGGGGGCGGAGCCACGGCGGTGGAACCCAGCAGTGAGAAAGCAGGAGGGAGGGAGGGCGGCGTGGCCTGGAGACCGATGCCTAGGCTGGTTCCTCTGGGCCTGAGGAGCAACCAGCACACCTGATCCACCTAGATCCACCTGGTCCACCTAGATCCACCTAGATCCACCTGGTCCACCTGGAGGAGAAGACCATCATGGTCATTTTCATGTTTTGACTTTAGTTGAAGGATCGGTTCGGTCCTGTATGGGTCAGGAAAGTTCTTCAAAACCCTTTGGATCGACTTGAAGACGCTTGGTGGTTCAGCTCAGACCCCGAGGCTGTTTTTTTTC
Organism: Centroberyx affinis; assembly: GCF_046629955.1. Lineage (NCBI taxonomy): Eukaryota > Metazoa > Chordata > Actinopteri > Beryciformes > Berycidae > Centroberyx > Centroberyx affinis. The sequence goes on along the minus strand of NW_027282104.1, from coordinate 31,195 downwards.
TTCTTCACTCCTGAAAAATCGACATTTTAGAGATGCAAGTTTTTCACCCAGCAGAGGCGATGTGTACTGGACTGTACTGGACTGTACTGGACTGTTGCAGCCCACGAAACTACAGTTTGTTGTGTCTTTTGAATTTGATTTAATACCGGTTCATGTTCAGGTGCAGCTGCCTCGCGAGCAATACTACAGTCTGTGTTCATTTACTCATATTATTATTATTATTATTCCTTCATTTCTCAGTGTGTTGACAGTTGAGTCAGTTAAATAAGTTAAACCTGACGCTGCTCCCACCGTGACAGACCGGCAGAAATTCAGCAACGAGCCTGATTTTGGTTTACTGACGAGTGTGAACCTGCATGTTCACTTCTGTTTTTACATGTATTTATTTTTCTGCTTCTCTGTGTTTCTTCTGTCCTCTCCAGCTGAGTTAACACATGAGTTTTGTGTAGAAACAGCTCAGCTCCATCCGCTCCGTCAGGTGGCTCAGAAGCAGCAACACACAGGGCAACTTTTGGGCAACAGTTGCCAAGGAGTTGCCTCAGTGTTGTGGCTTTAATCCCATAGGAACATCTTGTTGCCAGGAAATATTTGACCCTCTGTTTCATGTTGTTTCCTGTTGCTGGGGGCATTGCCCAACTACATTGCCCAAAAAATTGCCTTGATTATCCCCACACTAACTGTTGTCAGCACCTTCTCATGTGGCAATCAGGGATCAGACAACTGATGTGAAAAATTTAACGTCACTTTCTGTCTGTTTTTTTTTTTCTTAGGGCAGCGCTCATCTAGTGCCTCTCTTATATCCAAAGAAAAGTGTGTGTCTGTGTGTGTGTCTGTGTGTGTGTGTGTGTGTGTGTGTATGTGTGTGTGTCTGTGTGTGTGTGTGTGTGTGTGTGTGTGTGTGTGTGTGTGTAAAGACGTCAGTAATGTAAACGGCAGTCTGTTGCTCTGGGAGACGGCCCCGCCTCTGTTCGACTCTTCACCTTTTCTGTTCTGTTTTTTTATTTTTGTCTTTCTTCAGAAGAGACGCTGCGAACACAACAAACTACCTTCAACTAAACTAGACTCCTTTGTTCTGTGAGATGTTGTTCTGTGAGTGATTAGTCGTGTCTGACGGGCCGACCCCGTCTTACTGAAACTGAGATTACTTCCGGTCAGGCTGGGAGCTGAAAACTGACATCTGATCAAACTGTTTCTGACTCCTGGTGTCAGAATCGATTTCCAGGCGTCAAAATGCACCGAAAAGCTTCAAAATGTTGATTCCTGCAGTGAGAAGACGAGTGAACTTCTAATTTCTTTTTCATTGAGAAAATCAGTTGAACATCGTCTGGCAGCGTGTACAAACCTCAGACAGATAAAAATTTACTTTCTTGCTTGATGAAATATGCTTTCATTTAACAAAGAAAGGTATGACTTGATAACCGATGTCAAACTTGAAGTATTGGAACAGGTCGAAGTAGAAGATTGAAGAGTTTCATTTCCAAAATGCTTTATTTCCAATTTTGGAAAAGAAAAACTAAATAATACCTGAATCATTCAGTCTGTGTAAAACCTGGAGGATCCGGGATGTAAAACCGAGGACTTGAGTTCAACACTATCTTTTAATAAAACATTTGTTTTATTTGTTTTAATGTCATTTTATAAGAGCGGGTTTCACTTGTTTCAGCGGTGGATCATTTTACTCTCCAGAGAGATTAATAGGAAAAGTGTAATTGAACCCAGGAGAGTGAAGAGCGGCTCTGACATTTTAACTCCTTCACCGGCTCAGTGTTCAGACTCAGACCGCCACAGGAAACAAAACGTTTCTCCTTCCTGCTTCCTGTGAAGAGAGGCGGAGCTCCGGCGGCTCGGACTGAAACGCTGTCTGGGTTTTTCTACAGAGTCTGGACAGAGTCCAGGTCTCTGGGTTTGAGGTTTTGGATTTTCTTGAAAACTGGGTCTTTTTTTCTGTTTTCTGTTTTTTGTTTTTTTTTCCTGAAAAGACATATTTGTATTTTTGTACATGTTACTGAACCGTTCTGATGTAAATATATGTTGGCTAAAGGAAGACGCCGCGCAATAAAATACTCTAATATAAATAAAGTTTGAATATGCATTTCTGACAACTTGTTTTGTTTTGTAAGACTGTACAGTTTCATGTTTACTGTTAAATTGACAATTAATTAAACTTCTCTTCAATTTACTGAGATAAGAATTGAAGGGTTTCATTCCATAACACAGTTTCCATTTTGGGATTCATCAACCAATTTTATTATTAAAACATAATAAATACCATATTATACTGACAGAATCTGCTTAAATTTCATGTTAGCAGAGGTGTGAGCAAGTCAACTTCACTCGAGTCCCAAGTCAGGTTTGAGTCTCAAGTCAAGTCTCAAGTCTAAATGTAGAACAGCAAGTCAAGTCCAAACAAATCAAGAGTCCAGTATCAATTTAATATCTTAAAGAAAACTAAATATCTAGGACTTTTCAATGCAATATGGTTTTAATAGGATAAAAACTTGGTAAGAGCATCATGAGTTTGATTTCTATAATCAGTTTCAACTTCAATAAATTCAGTCATTCCATACAAATTCAGAAAACAGAATTTAAATTCAGTCGTCTGCTGGAACAAATCTCATCACTTTCAATCTGAGTCATTTACACAAACACAAGATCTCAAGTCAAGACTTTAGAAACCTTTTCAAGTCATCAGAGTACAAGTCAAGTCAAGCCTCAAGTCTTCTCTTCATGCAGCAAGTCGAGTCTCAAGCTATTAAAATTGGGATCTGTGTTCAGGATCAGCTGAACGGAGAACCGGAGCTGCTGTCCGATTCCAGTCAGGTTCTTCTTTCTTGTCTAGAGATTCCAATGAAAGATTTTAGCTGAGGTTTTGGTTGTATTTCTGCTGGGCGGCACGGTGGCTCAGTGGTTAGTACTGTTGCCTCACAGCAAGAAGGTCCCGGTCCGTCCCAGGTCCTTTCTGTGTGGAGTTTGCATGTTCTCCCCGTGTTTGTGTGGGTTTCCTCCATGTATGTTAGGGTTAATACTCCTGTCAGTGTCCCTGACCAAGGCACTGGGGATAATAAAGTATACAAATACATGTACGTGGTTGTATGTTGATGTCTTAAGCATTTCTACTGAAGCGGATTAGGGCTACGAAAAGTTTATTTGAGTTCTGAGATTAATCTCAGAGTTACTCAGAAGTTCCTCCTGTCAACAAGTCAGTTTGTCAGATTTCTGTAAGATCTGTTACTGTGAGGAGGAAACAGTCTGAAGCTCACAGAGCGGAGAGCGAACAAACCGTCCGTCCAACTCAACTCAACTCAACTCAACTCAACTCAACTCAACTCAACTCAACTCGACTCAACGCAACTCAACTCAACTCAACTCAACTCAACTCAACTCAACTCAACTCAACTCAACTCAACTCAACTCAACTCAACTCAACTCAACGCAACTCAACTCAACTCAACTCAACTCAACTCAACTCAACTCAACGCCATCAGACTCTGGAGTGTCGAATCACGCTTCACCATCTGATGGTCTGACAGTGAATCCGGTTTGGCGGATGCAGAGTGCCAACTGTAAAGTTTGGTGGAGGAGGACAAATGTTCTGGCTGTTCTTCATGGTTCGGCCTCTTAGTTCCAGTGAAGTGAATCTGAACTCAGCAGACAGTCACGGTCCAGACGACTGTTCTGACTTTGTGGCAACAGTTTGAGGAAGAACCTTCCTGTTCCAGCAGGACGAAGAGACAGGAACAATTTGCTAGATCTGTGTGAAGAACCTGAGTGGCTGCACAGAGCCTGACCTCTGACCTCTGACCTCTGACCTCATCAACAGGTTTGGGATGACGTGGAAGCGGACTGGGAGCGATGATCCAACATCTGGAGGAAAGACTTCAGCAGAGTGGAGGCTGCTGCAGCAGCAAAGTTGCCCATGACTTTGGAATGAGATCTTTGACAAGCAGGTGTCTACATACTTTTGGCCATGTACTGTACTTTCTACTTGTTGCCGTCCCACAGAAAAATAAAGGTGCCGAAAATGGTTCTTCGGAGTGATGCCATAGAGGAACCATTGCTGGTTCCACAAAGAACCTTTCAGACCAGAAGAACCATTTCTGCTCTCCTCTGCTTAGACTCCTGCATTGTGTTCTTGTTTATCTGTCCCTGTGTCGCACAATATAAACTATGGAGGGTTTGGTTATTTTCCACATTTATTACTTCAGCCACCATCCAATAACTAAGATTTAAGAACCTAAGAATATCCCAAGCATACATGGTTCCCAATGAACAAATTAAACGGTTCTTGAAGGTTCTTTGTGGAACTAGAAATGGTTCTTCTATGGCATCACTCCGAAGAACTATTTTCAGTTCCGGTTCATACCTTTATTTTCCTGTGTGCCAGGTGACTGCTGACCTGTGAGTTTCTCTGGAAGATGTAAATGAAAGGTGAGAGGATTCATTAAGACTTCGTTAAGCTGTTGTTCTCTCCCGTTTGTTCCACATGACCTTTCTCAGATCGGTTCTCGGTCGGTTCCTCTGACATTTCGGATGTTCCTCTGGGATCCGGACGCTGTGACCTGAAGCTCTTCTCTCTCCGCCCGGCTCCAGTCCTCTGAGTCCATCTCAGACCTTTCAGCTCGTTAAAGGATGGAAGCTGCAGCTGCTTCAGTCAGTCAGACTCTGGACTCTGCAGGTAAGAAGCTGAACAGACTTTACTACAGTGTGACCCGGCATTACTTTGTGTGAATGTGAACGTAGTTTGTTGGATTTGTTTTTTGCTGTTGTAGAAGTCCGACTCTTCACTGCTGAACGGCTCCAAGAGGAAAATCAGGTTTTGCCCTTACAGGGAACGGTCTGGTAACTTAACCAATTTTATTTTGTTTCAAGTTTTTGTTTTTATGGTTTGATAATTTTTCATACTCTTACTATTTCTTTTTTGTTTTATCACCTATTTTTTTTTATTTGAGTGCTTCTAATATACTTTAAGTTTCTTTTTCCCCAACATTAAAACAACTAATTAGCGAACGGTCTGGTTGAGAGACACCAGTTACTAATTGTGTTATATTTTGCATTTTCTATATTGCTTTTTTGTTTTCATGGTGTTTCTACTGTTTTTTATTTGCCTATTATATAGTTGTATTTTTCCTGAACTTGAACTTCTTGTCTTAACTTCACTCAGTTTTACATTAAAACAACTAATAAACTTTGAACTACTATGAGTCAGTCAACAGAAAACCTGTTTTTAAGTTGAAATGGCTTCATATTTTTGCAGAACTTATATTTATATTTACTTCTACTACACAAATTGTCTGTCTACTTGCCGCTCTGTTTTTCCTCTGGACATTTTTCATTTTTCTCTCTCAAAGTGTTAAAATTGTCTTCAGCATACAGTAACTTAACCCCACAACCTATTTTATTGCTTTTATTATATCCCTGAAATAACTTTCGGAGATATTATGGATTCGCCCAGACCGCCGCAGATCCTCCATGTGAACGCGATAACATGAATAGTTTTTATAAGAATCTTTGCAAATTTGGTATGGACGACCCCGAGAGGAAGAACTCTATTGATTTTGATGTGTTTAATGTTTGATGATATATATATATAACTATATATTATAACTATTATTAATTAACTGATTCAATTCATGTCCATGCAATTTAGACCCATATCTCACCAATGGCACATTATATTGTATTAAGGAGCAGAACTTTTGCACACCTGTAGATCGACAGGTGTGCAGGAGAAGACCATGGGCCGACAGTAGAACAAAGGACTCCCGCACACTGTCTACTTCACTTGCAATTAGAAAAGATTTATTTATTTATCTTTTATAATTGCAAGTGAAGTAGACAGTGTGCGGGAGTCCTTTGTTCTACTGCATTATATTGTATTGAAATTTGTCAAGAGAATTGTTCAGGCAATTATGGAGATTTGTATGAAGTTTAGACTTTATGTGATTAATGTTAATTACATTTTTTATTGAGTGTTAAAAAAATAGTTAAAGTACATACCCTTTATTATTGGGAGACAATCCCTACAGGATTATATCCATTCATTTTGGAGTGTTTAGGAGTAATACAAATATAATCAACTGGTTAACTTTATTAATTTGTGATATAAAATAGTTATGGCATGCAAGCTTTATTATTATGAAGATTAGCCCAGAAGGATTTGTTTTTATTATTTGGCAAAATAAAAAATCGTTGGGACATACAACCAATATAATTGTGAAGATTAACCCTTGAGTCTTACTGTGCGATTATTGAATGGCTTTTTATTACATTTGACCTAATGGGGCCCTCGAGGAATTGGGGAATTTTGGGGATAATCCCTTGCTGTCGCCCCTGGCAGCGTCCTAGTTGTTTTTATTGTTTTATTATATTTGATATTCTTAAAGTTTCTACTGTCTTTATCACCTGGATAAGAGCGTCGGCTAAATCACTAAGATGTAAACGCAAGTTGAGAGGATTCGTTAGCAGAAGACTTCGTTCAGCTGTTGTTCTCTGTGGTTTGTTCCACATGACCTTTCTCAGATCGGTTCTCGGTACTCGGTCGGTTCCTCTGACATGTCAGACGTTCCTCAGGGATCTGGACGTTCTCTGGTAGAGGAGACCTGAACACTTCTCTCACTTCTTTGGCTGCTTCTGGGGTTGAGTTTTGGAGACTCGGCCTGTTTGGTCAGAATCATTCAGTATGATGGAAAATAGGTTCCAGGTCAAACATTGCCAGAGTTATGTTCTAAGTGGAACAGCTAAATCCTAATCTCCTCTATTCCATTCATGCTGGTTCCTGGGCCTCAGAGTTCCTGGGTTTTCAGAGTTCCAGGGTTCTCAGAGTCTCTGGGTTCTCAGAGTTCCAGGGTTCTCAGAGTTCCTGGGTTCTCAGAGTCTCTGGGTTCTCAGAGTTCCAGGGTGCACAGAGTCTCTGGGTTCTCAGAGTCTCTGGGTTCTCAGAGTTCCTGGGTTCTCAGAGTCTCTGGGTTCTCAGAGTTCCTGGGTTCTCAGAGTTCCTGGGTTCACAGAGTTCCTGGGTTCTCAGAGTTCCTGGGTTCTCAGAGTCTCTGGGTTCTCAGAGTTCCTGGGTTCTCAGAGTCTCTGGGTTCTCAGAGTTCCTGGGTTCTCAGAGTTCCTGGGTTCTCAGAGTTCCAGGGTTCACAGAGTTCCTGGGTTCTCGTTAACAGAGTCTCCGCTGCCTTCTCTCTCTCCCTGCAGCAGTGTGGAGTCATGATCAACAGCTCCAGCGGTTTCCCCGGCTCCCCCGGTATGGTTCTCCACCTGCCGCTGGTTCCGTATGGAGACTGTTCCTTCGTTCAGAACCCCGCCGCCTCCGTCCTCCCGCCGCTCTTCCACTTGCTGTCGGTGCTGGGCGTTTTCGGGAACCTGTGCAGCCTGTGGGCGTGCCTGCGCCCGTCGCGGCCCTGGACCATCGGCTCGATCGGCGTTCTGAACCTGGCGCTGTGCGACCTGGCCTACCTGGCCTCGGTGCCGCCCGTCGCCGTCCAGATCGGCGCCGGCTACGACTGGCACCTGGGCCGCTCCGCGTGCTTCCTCTGCCTCGCGCTGCACTTCGTCGGCCTGACGTCCAGCACCATGTTCATCTGCGCCATCAGCGTCGACCGCTTCCTCGCCATCGTGTTCCCGCTGGAGTCGCGGATGGTCCGGACGCCTCGCAACGCGGCGCTGGTGTCGCTGCTGCTGTGGGCGATCACGGCGCTGCTCATCTACCTCAGCTACCCCAACCTGGTTTACTACCAGCGGCGCGGCGGCCTGCGCTACTGCGGGACCGTGGTTCACTCCCGGTACAGGTCCAAGGGCGCGACGTACAACCTGCTGTCCTACTACTCCGTCCAGGTGTCGGTGCCGCTGCTGCTCATCGTGCCCTCCTACGTCAAGATCGTCAGCCGGGTGCGGCGGGCGAGGCGGCGGCGGCCGGGCGCCGGCGGCGTGCCGGGCCGCGACAGAACCATGTGGTTGATCGCCGTCTTCGTCGCCAACTTCCTGGTGTGCTGGGTGCCGGGCCAGCTGCTGCACATCGTCGCCTGCATCATCTTCTTCACGACGTACGAGCGGGCGGAGCGCTGCCGCGCCGCCGGCCTCATCAACCTGCTGCTGGAAACCTCCAAGCTGCTGTACTGCCTGAACGCCTGCCTCGACCCCGCCATCTTCCACATCCAGGAGGCGGGGGGCGGGCCGCCGGGCCGCCGGCCCCGCTGCTGCCGGAGGAACTTCTGGAGAGCGGAGCGGCGTGACGGGACGCCGCCGCCGGCCGTCAGCGTGGTCAACATGAGCCGACGCTCCTCCTGACCTTTGACCCCAGGACGCTGATCATTATTTCACCCTTTGCAGCTGTTTTACTGATTAATTATTGGAAGAAGCCTAAAGGCTGCAAATATTATCTCACAAGAAAAAGGAAAATAATAAAATCATGATAATAAGATTAGATGAATCTTTATTGATTCTGTGGGGAAATTTGGTCGTCAGCAAATAGTAACAGGATTCAGCAAGAAACAGAAAACAGACAATATGCACAAGAATAGAATCTAAAATAAGAAATAAAAGTTACAAATGATTAACATAAAACAATAAAAGCAGTAAAATGTAAGAAATTGTGTTTTTGCCGACAATTTCAACAAATGTTCAGTAGACTGTATGAGTGGGAAGAGAATAGATAACTGACATGTATGGAAGTAAATATAAGAGTACTATATATGTATAAATATAAGTAGGCTATGTATAAATGCTATAAAATATCAGTATGTATACTGTTGGAAATAGTGGCACCATAATAAATATTGCAACGTGGCTCCAAAGTTTCTCCTGTAACAGACAAGGTTCATATTTTATTAGTTTTCTTTATTTGAAAGTACATTTTTTCCCTTTAAGGAGCCAAACGGCTCGTGGCGGGACGGCGGCCCTGAAGGGACAAATAGAGCTGTGCGATATCAACAAGTAATCATGTTGCGATTATTTTGCTCACAAATTGATATTTTTCAATATTTTAGATTTATTGCCAACAAGAAATATTTTTAATAAGTAACTAACACATCTACAGAAAACATTTGCAATGTACAAAATAAGGCTTTTATTTTCAAAACAATTGACTGGAAGTTGTTTTTTTTTCTTTTATTCTTAAGAAATATTTTTAATAAAAAACACTGACAAGTTGCTTATTATTTGCTGTTTGAATACAATGAAAGTTTTTTTTTTTTTTTTTTTTTTACAATTTAATGTACAGTATAAGTCAGAAACCGTTTTCAGCAGCAGAACAGAACAGGCTGCAGCTTCTTGTGGTTTGGAAATTGAACTGAATTTCATATTGTGATATTTTCAATAAATTCTGCAGCTCTACCATGGAAACACGTTTATGTCTGTTGGGGAACAGAAGGGTTCCTTCCAGAGGCGGGGACTCGAGTCATGTGACCTGCACTTGAGTCACATGACTTGGGAGTCAGTTATAACAGCTTGAGACTCGACTTGCTGCATGAAGAGAAGACTTGAGACTGGACTTGACTTGGGTTCTGGTGACTTGGGTTCTGGTGACTTGGGACTTGACTCTGACTTGTACTCTGATGACTTGAAAAGGTTTCTAAAGTCTTGACTTGAGATCTTGTGTTTGTGTAAATGACTTAGATTGAAAGTGATGAGATTTGTTCCAGCAGACGACTGAATTTAAATTCTGTTTTCTGAATTTGTATGGAATGATTGAATTTACTGAAGTTGAAACTGATTATAGAAATCAAACTCATGATGCTCTTACCAAGTTTTTATCCTATTAAATATTAATATTAATATCCTATTAATATCCTATTAATATTTAGTTTTCTTTAAGATATTAAATTGATACTGGACTGAACGTGATTCCTACTCAAAGTGTCTAAAAAGTTTTCTCCTTGAAGTGATTGTTCTGTTTTATATTTAATCACATGTAAAACTTTTGAGTCTCAGCTGAAATCGTATTATGAATAAATTTAAACTCAATTTTTTGTTGTTAATTTGACAGGATGAGTTTTAGTACTAAAGAAGCACATTGAAGATAAATCTCTGGATTAAACAAACATTAAACATTAAAATGTTTTAGATGCTTCGTTTTCATCTGCATTGTTTTTTTATTTTTTTATTTGTCAAATGAAACTAAACTGAGCTGAACTAAATGAACAGAACCACGGTGCGTTGTCAGAATTTCGGTTTCATGTTGTTTTTGCATTCATTTTCTATACATCGTATTTCAACATTTGTCAAACTAAACTAATTCAATGCTGAAAAAATGATCAAATATGTTTTTATGTTAGTCTCTGGTTTAAATCCAGTTTGTTTTCCTTGACAGAGCTTTAGATGCCTCATTTTTCTTGCTTGGCAGTAATTTGTTACAATAAACTAAACTAAACTCTAATCTAACAAATCTAAACTGAACTAAACTACCAGAGGTGCAGTGTTCAGTTGCATGTTTTTTTTTTGTCATTTTTTCTCTTTCTTTTCTCTCTATGTATTTATCCATTTCTCTCTGTTTTTGGCGCTTTATTTTTCTATGTGTTATACTTATATATATATATAGCCTACGTTATACATTTATCAAACTAAACTGCAGTTTCACTACCGGCCAATCATTTGGTTCGCTCGTTATCATTTTTGTAAGAAATAACAGACTAACAAAGTGTTTTTTTCAAAGCGGTTGAGCGGTTGTCATTGTTTATTACGGAGAGTTTTCCCTACCTGTAGCCGCCGGGCCGCGGCGTCTCACGTTTCACTCTGGAAACGGTTAGCCAATCGGAACAGAGGGGTCGTTAATATTAATGAGCCTTAAAGAGACAGAAACGGCCTGTTCTTGGTAAGGCTCAGAGAGATGCTGGAAAATGAACGTGGAGAAAGGGATTGAGAGTGTTTTTGGTTCATGACACCACACACACACACACACACACACACACACACACACACACACACACACACACACACACAGCTTTGAATGGACAGAAAGACACAAAATAAAACTCTGGACAGTGGAGGATATGGAGCTTTAAACCTCCAATCCTCCTATCAGTCCAGTTAAATCCAGTGAAGTCACTGTCTGGTTCTCGCCGCTTGGTGGCGCTGCGGCCTCACAGTCTGCTGTCCGGTCCGACATCCGGCTTCACACTGTGGAACTGGATCTACTGGATCCACTGGACTGACAGCACGAGGGTCAGAGGACCAGTCTCTGACCCTCGTGCTGTCAGTCTGTCTTCATATTATGGGATGTTGGGATGTTGATGTTTCCCCGCGGCTCTTCAGCCTCGCTGCTGTGACGAGGCTCCTGATCTGCAGCTGCGTCAAGTTCACAGAGTTAGAGCGAACAATACAGGAGGTTAGCAGATTTTGCCTTCAAAATAAAAGCATGGCATTTGTCAGGTTTTATTAAAAAAAGAATGTTCAGTACAGAATACGGACATCATCATTTTGATTCTGTCTATCCGGTTTTATTTTGGAAAACATTGAACAGAAGTTGTGGTGTTTTTTATTCAGTCTAGTTGGTTTTATTTTGTAAAATACTGACCGGATTGGCTTTATTTTGGAATAAATGACCGGAAGTTGTATTTCTAAGCGTTTGGTGAGTCCGGCTTTTATTTTGAAAATTCTGAACGGAAGTGTGCGTGTTATCGTTGCGGACGGTTCGTGTCTCGCGCTTCAGACGGTCTGGACTGAAACCCGCAGCGTCTCTTCCTCTGCGGGTTCAGGATTCACTGGAGAGACACGATGCGGGCCAGGTCCAGATGAAACCCGGCTCGGCTCGGCTCGGCTCGGCTCGGACAGCATGACAGCGGCAGGCTCGTGCTCGGCGGCTCAGTAGCGGCTCGCGCTGCATCATGACGGCGGAGGGAAACACGATCCGCAGCCGGATCAAAAACCTGCTGCGATCCCCGTCCATCAAGCTGAGGAGGAGCAGAGGCGCGAGCCACAAAGAGAACCCGGCGGACAAGGTGGGCGCGTGCACACACACGCACACACACACGTGCACGCAGAATTAGGAGCCATAATAACAAGGCACGGTACAACAATTAGGGTTTCTATGTAGACACACACACACACAGGTCAGTGCTTTCATAATGCTGTGCCGGCATATTACACACACACACACACACACACACACACACACACACACACACACACACACACTCTCCATGCACATTCATTTTAATTTGCAGCAACAATAGTAGAAAATCCCTCGTTTATAGTGATGTTAATGTTTATGGTATTTTATATTATTCTTCTGTAGAATCACTATGGAATTTCTATAATATAAGGCTATAAAATAAGGCTATAACTATAATATCTAATAACTATATGGATATTTGTATAGTATTTTTCTAAAATGTATTATAGGATTGCTATAGTTCTTATTAATGTACGGCCTCTTTGTAATATTTATAATATTCTCTATAGGAGCTTGTAATGTTACTGTGATATTTGTATGGTATCCTTATGATATTTCTTATAGGGTTAATACAGTATTTGTTTCATTAGGAGACACGTGTGATATGCTGTAGACACACACACACACACACACACACACACACACACACACACACACACAGGATCAATACACTTTCATCTGATCTGAAACAGACAGTGATCATATTCAGGAAAACAAAACGAGCAGCAGAAACAAAAATCAACTTCAGCTTCATCACTGAGTTTTGTTATGAATCGAATTCAGATGGATTCATAACAACACAGTGAGGTCAGGGGTCAAAGGTCACAGCACCTCCACAACAGATGGAACAATAATAAGCAGAAAGAAGATAAACCCCCAAAAAGTTACCGAACAGCTCACACACACACACACACACACACACACACACACACACACACACACACACACAGAGATACAGTTGAACCTGTCAGTCAGGTTCTTCCTGTCTTGTTTGTCCCAGCAGGGCTTCTGTACCTACTGAGCACCAACCAGGATTTCAACGCTGATTTCTAGTTGTAAACTGGGTGATATTCAGTCTGAACGTCTCAGACTCTTTTCTCCTCTTTTCATCCAGCAACCAGTGTCACAAAACACAAATTTGTTTAATCTTTTGATAATTTGTTCAGTTGTAGCTTGAAAGAGAGACCATATTGATCAGTGTGAAGGTATTTCTCTAAAGTCATATTGCACTGTAGGTGAAATGTGTTCTACATGAAGACGTCATTTCAACACATTTAATGTTTCATCTAAAATGTGATAAATATGGAACTATACAGGCTGTGTGCTGCCAACAGGAAGCTTCAGGACATGGTGATGGGAGAACTTCTATACATTACTGTCAAATAAGAAATTTCTCTTCCTGCTGTAACACACATGAGCAAGAACTGAGGTGGACCAGCTTCCACTACAGCTGACCCTGACAGAGTTCAGTGGTGTTTATACTAAGGCTTATATACTCACATATTTAATGCATAATGCAGTGTGCTCTGGTAGTCTGCTGGTTAAGACTCAAACCTCAGAACCACAACGTCTGTGGTTTGAATCCAGCTGTGGACTTTTGTTTCATGTCTCCCTCCATCTCTCTCTCTCCCTTTATTTTTCCTCTTTGAACGTTCACATTTAGACCGTATTTCACCGGTGAAATATCCCGGTGAAATACGGTCTAAATGTGAATGTCCAATCAACGTCTTCAAATAGTCGGTGAAAAAACTTTCTCTTCTGAACCTGTTTTGAACGTCTTTTAAACAGAAAAATGCTCACTGTGCAGCAGCACTGGAGGACTGGTTAGCATTAGCTGACTGGTTAGCATTAGCTGACTGGTTAGCATTAGCTGGACTGGTTAGCATTAGCTGAACTGGTTAGCATTAGCTGGACTGGTTAGCGGGAGTTCATGCTGGTTAGCATTAGCTGGACTGGTTAGGATTAGCTGACTGGTTAGCATTAGCTGAACTGGTTAGCATTAGCTGAACTGGTTAGCATTAGCTGTCTGGTTAGCGGTAGTTCATGCTGGTTAGCATTAGCTGACTGGTTAGCATTAGCTGGACTGGTTAGCGGTTCATGCTGGCTAGCAGACTGGTTTCAGCAGCTAGCTGTGTGTCGCACCAGCAGCTGAACATCAAATATCTCAGCATTTTAATGAAGCAGAGTGTCGGCCATTAAAGCTCCCAGAATTAGTCCATGGGCCAAAGCCCAAAATTTCACTTGTCGGTACCACTCAAGGTGGCAAAATCTAGTTAAAAATTTTGAAAAGGTACATGTCCATAGATGATATTTTGGTATGATAACCATTGCTGAATGGTAGCTTTGTCACAGTAATCAGCTCATGAAGTTAACCACCCCCTACAATAAATTGGGTTGTAGGCACTGATACATATCTTAATTTAGGCTCATTTTCAGGACCTTTAGTCAGGTTTTATGAGAATATGTTTGATATCATTTTAAAGGGTAGCTTCTTAGCTTTCATTCAAGCCCACTTGTGAGTCTGTCTGACAAATAAAGAGGTCACATGGGCTCTTCAAAGTGTCAATGACATTCATTTTTCCACAATTTTCGCCTAAACTATAGTCTTTATTTGAGCACTGTGACATCTAAGAACATCACAGACACAAACATCAAAAACTGGAATACTCACAGGACTGTAAGGATTCAGAAAAGATATAATCTACCCATACTATCCCATCGTGAGGGGTGATTTTGAGCCTTAAAGTAGAAGAATGACTTCTCGAGGGAAATCTTATGTTCTTGATTGTGAGTAATGTTGTGAATTGTGAATGATTGTATTGTGAACTGGCCATAGCACATAGGCCTTCTATTTAATGACACATACTACTCTTCAGACAATTCCCTAAATAATTTCAATGTTCAATAATTTACTGCCATTTCACCAAGAGGTTGCTAGGAATTTGTCTTAATGTGCTCTGGACTAGTGATTCTCAACCTTTTGTCTCTCGGACCCAAAGCTGAGAATATTTTAATTGCTAGATATGATTTTTTGGAACCCCCTCAAGGACACCTGGTGGTCCCCGGACCCCACTTGGAGAACCACTGCTTTGGACAAGACATACACTAAACAACCCTGTTCTATTTCACACAGGCTTCGCCCTCTAACGGGGCTTTATTTGCTCAACCACTCATCTAGTCACCTCAGCGCACTGAAAATTAGTAATGTGATGGAGCTGTCATTGTATCGTGAACTGGCCATAGCACATGCCTCAGGCCTTCTACTTATAATGCCACAGACTACTCTTCAGACAATTTCCCAAACAATTTTAAGATTCAGAGCTCTATTGGCTTAGGGGACTAAGTCTGATGACTTCAATCCCTTCCCTGCACCAACACGTTAACAACATACTGTATCACCAGCCTGAATTGACTGTAAACACCTTGGTCAGCCAGGGGGGGCGGACCAACACTACACTCCTACGTGTTAGCACTTGAGTCACCTAGCGCCGGACGACTCGGGGATGGTCTCAACAGTGCCCCAGTATGTTAAGACTTCAGCACAACAGGTCTCTCACTCACAGGTCTTGGGTTCCAGTTCCTTGTCCTGAACACTGACCCTGAGAGACCCAGACACATCCAACAGATAAAATCTGATAAATGGACAGGGTGTCAACCACAGCCACACTCCTTATAGAACGTGTGGCTGTGGGAGGCTCCCTCCAACGCATACGCCTGAGAAATGCCGTCGCAGAGCCAATGGGCCAGCCCCTATTTTCACAGGGGCTTGCCAGCCACCCTGTGTGCATAGCACACAAACAACTGTTGTGTGCACCTGCACATTCCACATAACATGCCAATGCATTTACTGGACATAAGCAATGCAACCTCTCCATCCTCTCCCCTTCATGAGAAGTGGGATAAAATGCATCCAGCTGAATCATCCGAGACCTAAATTTACTCCTAATGTTCTTAGGCACAAGGATGGATTCTCTGAGTCTGTGGCGCCACTCAGGTATCCAAGTATCAGCATACAGCTGGGGTGGACCAAAAGAGCACACAAATCACACACCCTCTTAGCCGAAGTCAAAGCAAGCAGCAACGTGACCTTGACTGACAACAACTTATCAGAGGTCTGCCCAGTGGGCTTGAAAGGACCTCGAGGACCACGGGCAACTCCAACTGGGGGGCAGCGGAATGCATCACCGGGTGTTTCCTCCTAGCCCCCTCCTAACGTTTCAGGAGAGGGTGGCCAAAAACCGACCTCTCTCCAAGCCCCTCATCGCTGACGCATAAACCTTAATGGTAGAAAGCGCCAGTCTCTTC